>NW_024513988.1:470018-736559 GCF_017590135.1 Pyrgilauda ruficollis
GGCGGGGCGCTGAAGGCGCTGCCCGCGCTGCTGCTGCTGCTGCTGCTGGCGGCGGGCGCGCTGGGCAAGCCCACGGCGAGGCAGGAGCGGGCCCGGCCCGCAGCCGCGCAGCACGAGGACCGGCCCGGCTTCCAGTACGACCACGAGGCCTTCCTGGGCAAGGAGGAGGCGCGGAGCTTCGACCAGCTCAGCCCGGAGGAGAGCCGGGAGCGCCTGGGGTGAGCGCCCGGCCCGGGCGGGAGACGTGGCAGGGGGAGGGCCCGAGGTGGGCCCGGGGCGGAGGAGGCGGCCTGAGTGTCCGAGGGGGCCGCGGGGCCCTGAACCCCACTGTGGGACCCTGTGCCCCAGAGTGGTGCCCTGAACCCCAGTGTGGGACCCTGTGCCCCAGAGTGGTGCCCTGAACCCCAGTGTGGGACCCTGTGCCCCAGAGTGGTGCCCTGAACTCAAAGGTCAACCGTGGTGCCCTGAACCCCAGTGTGGGACCCTGTGCCCCAGAGTGGTGCCCTGAACCCCAGTGTGGGACCCTGTGCCCCAGAGTGGTGCCCTGAACTGCAATGTTCAGCACGGCCCCTCCCTGTAGGCAGTGAAGAACAGTGTGATGCCCTGTACGCCACAGTGGAACCATGTTCTCCATAGTAGTGCTCTGAGCCCTAGTGTGGGACCCTGTACCCCAAAGTGGTGCCCTGAACCCCACTGTGATGCCCTGTACCCCATAGTAGTGCCCTGAACCCCACTGTGAGACCCTGTAGCCCAAAGTAGCCTGTGGGTTGAACCTGGGGGTTTCAACTTCTCTCGCACCCCTCTGGTTTTGCAAAGGAGCAGCGAACAATTCATGCTTTGGTGTTTTTCCCTCCTGCCTTTTTCTGGCCCCACAGCAATGAGGCTCGCAGAGGGAGCTGCTGTACCGGGTGGTGGACCTGCTGCTGGAGGGCTTTGCTGCTGTGGCTCCCTGCCTCTGGGACACTTGCTCACACCTTATCAGTGTCAATCGAGTTTAAACATTTCTTCTCTACAGCTACGTTTACAAGTCCACTTCAAGCATCTTCCCACTTGTGACTTCTTCACTCACAGTGTTTCAGTTGCTATTACTTCCACACTGCTCTTTATGCAAAGAGCAGGGACCATGCCTTCCTTTACTGCTTCTTCCTCCTTTACACCGACAGGGAGCCAGATCACTAAGCAGAACTAAATTTAATAGGAGTTAAAGAAAGATCCTTTAATGTAGTTACCACGAAGAAGATTGTTTAAAATATCTGCACGAATCACTAAGATTTCCCCCCCTGCCTTCCCTTCCACAGGGAGTGGCAGTTGCTAATTTTCTGTCTAGTCCTACCATAAGCAGTAGCACTGCAACCTCACTGAGTAACCTCTAGATCCTTCTCAAAGCTGTCACTGCGTGTCTCAGTGAGTAAACAGATGAAGTGATTACCAGAAATGCTCGACTCCATCCTCATTGTTTCAAGAAGGAGCAAAAGAAACCATGTTTTCTCAGCATAGATGACTATGACCTAGATTCTCATGAGTTGTGTCACCAAAATGGACATGCCCTCCTAATATTGGTCTGCACTTACTAGCACAGATAATTCAGTCAGGGATATGATTTAACAATACAGGTGTTTTTAAGCAATTTTTACAAATGCTAACTCAGCAAGGGAAGAAGTTTTAACTTCATTGATCTCGCTGATTGCCCTTTGGAGGGGTGACACAGGCACATTAAAGTACAGCCACAGTCAATCATTACCTTTTAAATGGAGGTGACTGAAGTGGCCCTCTGAGGACACATTGTGAGGTGAGCACTGTGCATCTCGGCATCAGAGATGTGGCTCCTGGGGGGCCTTTGGGAAAGTTTCATGACTTCCAGCATTCCCCGACCTTGTAATTTTGGATAGCAGCACACTGGGAGGTAAAAGAGAGGATTAAAAAACCATCTTGTGCCTTAATAGTCATATGCTTCTTAAAAGTGATTTTTAAATGATTACTGGGAGAAAACAAACACACAGTCTGCTGCTCTAACTAGAGTGCATGCTGCTCTATTTGTAAGGCATTTTACCTTGCTTAGGAAACGTGGCAGCACATTGGTCATCCCAATAATAACAGTAAAAAGTCAGGTCCACAGTCCACAAAACAGCTTTTTACCTGTGCCTTTGGGAGCCTGTAGACAAGACTGTTTTATTGTTCTCATCTTCACCTGGAAGTGGGGTGGAATAGTGCACATGGACCTATAAAAACAGGTGAAAAGGAGAAGGCATGAAACATTTTCTCTTACACAGTCCTGACTTCTTTCACGTTGCACATTGCCAAGAGCGACCAGCGTAATCTTTTAATACCTTAATGGTAGAAAAAAACCACCAGTTAAACAAATGAAATTAAATTCATTGTGGGGAAAATCTGGTGACAAATAGAGTCCATCATGCAGGGAAAGAGACCACTGGCAACCAATGGATACAGAAGAGAAAAGGTTTTCTAGTCAGTTAATCCACACTTCACTAATTCAGAAAGGAAATTCAGCAGCCCTTTTTTTACCCCATAACTCAGAAACAGCATGTTCATAAATTCAGTCTGATACTATCAGACTCACACAAGATTGCTGGAAGTTTAGCAGAAGCTGCTGCTGCTATTTCAGCATCCACTTTTGTAACAAAGGCTTGGGCAGAGACATTGCTTCACTACTTGGGCAGTTCCAGTTGGCCAAATGTGGCTTCTTTGTGAAGAACCAAGATGTGGAATTGAAAAGAATGTTTAGAAGTGCAGATCTTTTCCCCTGAGGTTTAGGGAGCTCACCTGTTGAGTGTCAAGTCAGGATTTAGACAAGTCAGCTCCTGCTCTTCCCCCTGCATTCCAATGGCACGTCCATAGGCATGGCATGAGCTGGCCACTGGATGAGGCACAGGGGACTGCAGGCAGGCTGCCCCTGCACCTCTTGGGCAGGGTGAAGGATGCTGATGTGCCCAGAGCCAGTCTGGATGTGCCAGAGAGCCAAGGTGGATGTGCTCAATTCCAAGAGCAGGCACAGAAGGCAGTTTTACAAGATCAGCCCCAAAATGGTGGAGTTTATCAATTGCAGAGAGATTAGTTGCAGAGAACATAAATGGTAGAGAGAGCATTGTCCTTTTTTTTTTTTTTTGAACTGCAGCTGTGTGCAGAATGTTTCACTCCTGCTGATTCCAACAGTGCTGGCAACTTTACACTGGACAGAGGTTTATAGCCCAGCTGCCAGCAATGGCTGGAGACCTGCTGTAGACTTGATACTGCTTTATTGAATAACAGGCATTCCTGGCAACACCAGCAATACTGGTTTCCACTGGGAATGAAAGGAAAGAAACAAGTGGAGGGACAGGCATGGAAGGGGAGATGGTACCTGGTGTACATCCCCAGCATTACACACTCATATACTCACTTCACCCTGGTGTCAGCCTGCTGGAAAGCCAAAGGAGAGACTGCAGGTGTCCACCAAGTCCTGGACTTTTGCCCTGCTTGCCCCGGCAAGTTTGAGTACAGGCTTTGTCCTGAAGTGAAGTTGCTGTCTCCTGCTCTGAGCAGCATGGCCACTCCCTGTAGGCAGTGAAGAACAGATGCCCCTAAGACAGGAGGCACAGCCTGAGAAAAAGAAAGCCAGGTATTCTCTGCTCACTAATTTTGGTCGTGCAAGTTCCCTTTTAGTTATTCATAGCAATGCTGAATAACAAATAGAGACACATTCCTCAAGATGATGTGTAAAATGCAGGAAAGCCTTAAACAGTAGGACAGCTTTAGGGGTTTGGGGCACTCCATTTTTGTGGAAAATCAAGGGCCAGATAGAGATTATTAAAATTGGCCTGACATGCAGTTTGGTTTTCTGCCAGCTCCTAAAGGTGCTGATCTCTTTTTACAGGAAGATTGTGGATAGAATAGATGATGACAAAGACGGCTATATCACAACAGAGGAATTAAAAACCTGGATTAAACGAGTACAGAAACGTTACATCTATGAAAATGTGGCCAAAGTTTGGAAAGACTATGATCTAAACAAGGATGATAAAATTGCCTGGGAAGAATACAAACAAGCCACATATGGTTATTATCTAGGTAAGAGAACAGATTGTATGAACAAGGATTTTTGAGATAATAAAATATGATTTCTTGCCTTGCAGTCAGCTGGAGGTTGTTGTCACATTTAGGACTCTTGAAGCTCACATTAAATTTTATAGATGCTCAGAGGTCAAAAGCACTTTTTAGTTATTTATTGCAGCCCTTTGCACATGGGTCACCAGCACACAGAAGGTTTTGAAGAGGTATCATTAAATATACTGACACAGCTGAATTAAAGCCTCATCCAGTTAGAAATACATTATTTTTTAACATTGAAAAGGGTACTTTAATTAAAAAATAATATATTGTCTAATTAACTGTATTTGTGAATTTAGTTTCTAAAATCCTAAGTCTAGATGTTAAAAATTTAGTCTGTGTCTAAGCTATAGCAAAGTTATTGATTAAAATCATTCTTGCAGAATAACACGCTTCAGACTGTGATCAACAGCAAATGAAAATCCTTAACAAATCAGGCAAAAGAAACATTTATTAAAAAATATACCTGAATTCCTCCCACCCCCCTCTATGTTCCCTTTGCTTTTATAAGTTAATGAAGGAAGATGAGGAGAAGAGATCACTTAAGCTAAAGGGCAATGCTGACAGAGCAACAAATCAGTATTAATTGACCATTTATACTTACTGGAAATGAGAAAACAATATTTACCTACCACAGAGGCAGTCTCTAGAGCAAGCTTCCTGTAGCAGTAATAATTCCAAAGTCTACCTTAGATTTAAATGGAGTTTGTTACATTTGTGAAAGGAAATATTTGTCACGCAGTCCCTGCAGAATTATCCCTGGAACCCTTCTCAGTCCTTTGTCTTTGCTCCCTCCAAGCCCCAAGATTTGGAGAGCAGCATGGTGGGCTTGTGTCAATGGATACTTAAAATTCCCATTTGTAATTCCTGGCCCAGTCTTTTTCACCTGTGTTTGTCTCTCAACACATGAATATGAGTATTTTTCATTTTTAAAGTCAGTTTAATGATCCTATTAAAAAAATGATATCAAATACCATTCCTTTTATGCCACTGAACACTCTGAAAAAATGCCATTGTTTCAAACTGAAAATAATTGTTAGGTTCCCTGTAGCAGAGGCGTAGCGCTGAGATAATTTCAGTCAGTCTGCCACCTTCTGAAACCATGTTTCCTTGGTTGGCTCTTCTTGAAACTGAAAAGTTGTGTGGATCATATTGATTCCTAAAGAAGAAGAAAACTTCTGTGAATGAAGTCTACCCCAAATATTGTCTCAGTGGTGCTTGTAAAGGCAGATAAAAACAATCTGTGAGGGATAATCTACAATACTGCAAAATCTATTATTCTGGATTGCAACAGAAGGCTTGCTCCGAAATTTACCTCCTACTACTGTCACCTTTAAAAATCAAACCAAGTGTTTGACCCCTGAATTTAAAACGTCATGGGGAAGAGAATTTCCATTTAGAACAACAGCTGTTCTGGCAATAAACCTTTTTATTTCTAGACCAAACTGCTTTGTTTTGCTAGTATGTTTTAAAGGAAAACACCTCTGAGATCATCTTGATTCGTTTGCAGAAAATCCAGAAGAATTCCAAGATGCAACGGATCAGCACAGTTTTAAGAAAATGCTGCCCAGAGATGAAAGACGATTCAAAACTGCAGATCTGGATGGAGACTTGGCTGCCACTCGTGAGGAGTTCACTGCTTTCCTGCACCCAGAGGAGTTTGAGCACATGAAAAACATTGTTGTCCTAGTAAGCAAAGCAGAATCAATGCCATTGTTTCTACTTTCATGGTTGAACTTTGAAGGCTTCTCTCACCTTTCCAGGAAGGGTTTAGAGAGAGAGACACACATAATAGCTAAATGGGGAACAGAAGGGGGTGCCTTTCATGATACTCACTTGGTTTAGAAGTCTCAGCATAACAAAGACCTTTTAAGTGCGCTTAGACAACTCCTAAAGGGAATCAAGAAACAATCTTGGGGCACAGATTTAAACCAAAATAAAAGGAGGGTGTGCTGACATGCAGCAGCTGAGTGTTTCATGCAAGCTGGTATCTGCCCCTAACATAAGCAGTTCATTCATACAGGGGATTTTTTTTCAACATGAAAGGATATTTGTATATTCATTGTGTAAACAACAGTCCCACTGGATTCAGTGAGACTACATTCACTTGTACACAGGGGCAGGTCAAGGCCTCAGAACACTGAATTATCAAAGGCAGGTAGTCAGAGCTCTCAGGGTTTTTTTTGATTACTTTCATGCAAAATTGTTTTCCAGGAAACCTTAGAAGACATAGACAAAAACGAGGATGGTTTTGTGGATCAAGATGAGTACATTGGTAAGTGTTGTTACTTGTTTCTTATATAATCTCCAGTCCATTTTTCCATCTTCTCTCAAATTTGCAGCAGCATTAACCACCCAGAGCAAACAGTTCAACTGTTTTATACCAACCATCCAACCCAGAAAGTTTAGTTTCATTTTAGGCAGATAGCAACATGACCAGGAAGACTTCCGCATGCTTCACAGCACAAAATTCTCCTCTTGTTCTTATTTAACTCAGCTAAGAGTTTATGAGAACAAAAGAAGAGAATCTGGAATAATATTCTTCATGGCAGGGGTATTCCATGTATATTGCACCATATCAACTGCTGTTTGAAGGCATTGTTTAGAAATGCAGGAGGGTCAGAAAATGAATTAGTCTTTTCCCAAATAAATGGTTTTGGATGGTTTGGATGGTTCTCAAATATCCAAAACACTGGGAAGCAACCATTGCAAAAAGAGAAAGTTCACCTTGTTCCTACTAGGTTTTTTTCCCTAGTTTAATTAGTAAGTAAAGCCCATACTTTTGTGCTGATGATACCATTATATTTTGATGAGTTTTAAATCCAGAAAGTAGCACTAAGAAGGCATTAGTGCAAAGTTGGATGAAGCTTTCTGTTTCTAGTGGTGCTATAAAGATCACTTCACATAGAATCAGGAACAATATACACACGCTAATTAATGGCAGGGGGTTCTGTTCCTTGTAAATTATATTTAGCCCAGAAAGTGAATGCTATTCATCTATGACTGAAATAACAGAGCAGCATAATTTCCACAGTAATTTCAGTTCATTCAGTGACATTACCTACATATAATTATAAGGTAATTGTCAACATTTGTTACCATGTGAATGCTGGTTTTTCTTGTCTTCTATAGATAGGAACATAGAATGTTCTAGTCACGATCACCCCACATTGGCAAGGATGATAAAAATCAAATTGACAGGACATGTCAGTTGCTTCAAATAAACAATATAATTTGCACTTTAAAAAATGAAAAAAGAAAGTGAATGTGTTGTCTGAAGTTATCTTCCTGAGTTGAGAAAACTATGCTTAAAATATTCCTACTTTCCTTTTTCAGATGTAATTTTTTGAAATTTTGATGAAGTTGGGATTAAGAAGCTAACAGAAAACTAAATCTCTTCTTTGGTAGTTTATAAGGAGCAACAAAAACAAGTCCAAAAATTTCATTTTCTAGATGGAATATTTGTTGGGGAGATTTGCTGAAGCTTATAGAATGATCCCACCCTCCTTTCCCTTTTTTCCTCCCGTTTTGTTTTTTGCAAAATTTGGTTTAGATTTACGCAAGCAGCAGAGCAAAGTGCCTATAACAATGTTGAGCAGAGAGAGCTAAACTGTCACTGTGCATGGGCAGGTAACAGAGTATTTCAGGGACACTGGGGACAGCAACAATGGAGAACCTCAGCCCAGTGTACACACTCACACTGCAGGGTCAGGGGAGTTACTCCTGCCTTTGAATTCAGCATTTATGGTTCCCACAGATACCAGCCAGCTCTGACCCTCACACCATCCACGTGGGTACACTTTTCCTTAGAACATCCCTGAAAACCAAAGAGAGGGGAGAGGAGAGGAGTAGTATCACAAAGCAGGCTTTAATTCTAAATAGAAAAGTGGAAGGCTTGAGGAATAAGATGAGTTGGAAAGAATTGGCCACAGTGACCAGAAGAATGACACAGACACACCACTCATTATTTGGAAAGGCCTGTGATGTAAAGCACATTTAGAAGTCAGCTGGTTTTAATAATCACTGCTGCTCTCCTGTGTTTATGCAGAAAGCAGCTGCCACTGTGGTCTGGTCCTACCAATGCTCCCAAAATGTAGCACAGAAGTGATGTGCAGAGAAGCTCATGTGTGTAATCTCTGCAGCCTGTCACAAACAGTGCTCCCTCCCCAGGTACCAGTGTGTGACAAGTGCACTGTGCCTGTGGCTCCTCACACAATGCACCATGACTCGCCAAAGAGAGAGGAGAGGAGAGGAGTAGGCAGGCTTTAATTCTAAATAGAAAAGTGGAAGGCTTGAGGAATAAGATGAGTTGGAAAGAATTGGCCACAGTGACCAGAAGAATGACACAGACACACCACTCATTATTTGGAAAGGCCTGTGATGTAAAGCACATTTAGAAGTCAGCTGGTTTTAATAATCACTGCTGCTCTCCTGTGTTTATGCAGAAAGCAGCTGCCACTGTGGTCTGGTCCTACCAATGCTCCCAAAATGTAGCACAGAAGTGATGTGCAGAGCAGCTCGTGTCTGTAATCTCTGCAGCCTGTCACAAACAGTGCTCCCTCCCCAGGTACCAGTGTGTGACAAGTGCACTGTGCCTGTGGCTCCTCACACAATGCACCATGACTCGTGACTTCTCCAGCTCTGTCTCCCTGGAAGAGTGTCTTCTGCTGGAATGTGCTGCAGCACTGCATGGTTAAAAGAGAACTGATCTGCTAAGCTGAATGTCTCTCACACAGACTTCTCTAAAAGCAGTACAAATGCATGAAAAGTTCCATTTAGCAATTTTTGTTTGCCTAAATTCCCCTGTGCCTTTTTTCCTGTAATCACTCTGCTGGCTGGAGTCTGATCTTATCCTCAAAGACATTTGCTGGCAGGGACAAGATAAAATGGCTGAGTTCTTTTCTCCCCATGTGACTAAGCCTAGCACTAAAGCTTAAGACTGCTGTTCAACCAAAGATCCTTAGAGAATTTTGTTGATTCTGAAATTCAGATGATGCCTTTGAGCTTTCCTGTTAGCCCCACCAGAAGTGCACAGGTATGATAGGGGGTGCTGTGAGAATGGGCACAATCACCAGCAGTGAAGAAATAGGCCTGAGAGAAGATACAGCTACTCTATCTACACCCCACATTTCTTTTTCTGTACAGAGACACTGTGCAAAGAGTGAAAAGTTCAGTCCCCTCTGCTGAGCACTGTGAAAATATCTTCAGTTTGTGCTTAATTTGCAAAGTAAATAGGACTCAAGTAAGACCTTTATTTCCTCTCCAGCTGATATGTTTGCAAATGAAGAGGGTGGACCAGAGCCCGACTGGGTGATTACAGAGCGTGAGCAGTTCTCAGATTTTCGTGATCTCAACAAGGATGGAAAGATGGACAAAGATGAGATCCAGCACTGGATCCTCCCCCAGGACTATGACCATGCACTAGCTGAAGCCAGGCACTTAGTCTATGAATCTGATGTAGACAAGGTATGTAGTGTTCCAGTAATGCTTTTAAAGAAGTTATACAAGGTCTTGTTGGTTTTTTAAAATACCAGCTTGCAAGAATTTATTTCTAATAACTTTTCTTCAGAGGCTAGAATTGCCGGTGGATTAATGTTTCCATGCCCGTGTCAGCTGACAGTGTTAGAGTTACAAAGTATTAAAATACAGTTTATCAGCTCTGGGGGTCTCCTGGCTTTCATTAGGTTTGATGAGAAACTTAAACCTGGACATTTCAACACAGCAAAAATACTCTTTTTTTCCTTTAAGAGTGGTCATTACTTTTGCATGTTAATATAGACTAAAATAGGAAAGTAAAGTTACATTTAGATACCCCTTGTACTCAAATGTAGGGGTAGCAAAACCACTCTCAGTTCTATATTCAAGCACACACCTTTCACTTAAACACTGGCTCTGATGAGGGACAGTATATTCCAGATTATCTTCAAAAGGGTCATGCAAGCAAAGTTGGAACCTGAAAGCCAAAATACTCTGAACACAGAAAGCTTATGTTGCTAACATAAGCAACCACCTCCCACAAAGTGCACCAGAGGATTTTTGTTTTTACAGTCAGGAAGATGAACCAAACCACAGGGCAAAACTGTGTACCAGGTAATCCACTGTTAACCTACTGTTAACCTACTGTTCCCTACTGCTTAGCATTACAGAGGACTTTCAGTTAGCAGTTTGACCTACCTGAAGCCTGTGGGACTTCTGTCTTTCACTGAGGTCCAAATTTCACCCACTGTGACAGCTACAAATGACTGCTGTGAAGAGCTGTCTGTTTCCCAGGGCTCTTGCAAGTCTGTGCTGGTGTGTCTTTGACTCAGTTCTGAAAATATTCTTACAGAGGTTTTTATTTTTTTCTTCTACCAGGACCAAAAACTAACAAAAGAGGAAGTTCTAGACAACTGGAATATGTTTGTTGGAAGTCAAGCTACTAATTATGGGGAGGACCTCACGAGAAACCATGATGAGCTATGATGCAGTGTGCCACACATCTTTTCTCCACTTCACTGAAATCACCATGTCCCTCCCCTCCTGGAGGGAAGATGGGCAAGGGACACTCACAACTGAATGACTTGCATTAATATTATTTGTAACATGCCAGCTTATTACCTCAGAAACCACATAGAAATAGCTTTTTACTCCTTTCACATGGTTAAATACAGTATATAGTTACTACAGTTTTATTTTTGAAAAAATTAAGAAGGTTACTTTTGTGAATAGGTTAGAGCCTGACATGGAAAAAGCACTTCTAAAAACATTGCAAAGATCTTTAATAGCCAAGTATTTTCTTCAAATACCCACTTTTACCATAGTGAAATGCACCTAGGATTAGAACCCTAATGTTTAAACAGACTTAAGTTATTTAGTTGTCTTTTCTAATAGCATGTAATGGTTTAGAGGTAACCCTTTGAGCCTCCTTCCTACCCAGAGAAGAGTTTGATACCAGCTTTGTCTCCACACAGTTTCTGTGTGCCGGTTGGGTCAGTGCTGCTGCAGGAGTGTCCAGCAGCCCCCTGGCTCCTGCTTCCATGTGCAAATGCACAGGTGGTCTTGTCCCTGGCCCTGGCATTCCCAGCCAGGGATGCAGAGTCCAGCCTGACAGCTGCTCGTTCCACAACAGGGTAATGTACAACTGTTTGTGGGCCCTTGGCCTTGCTGCTTCCTGGGAGGAATTGTGCCACATGGAGCATAGTTTACCTCCTGCTTTTCACACTTTACCCCAGCCCTGCTCTTGTTCACGCAGTGTGAATGGCAGCAGCTCTGTGATGGAGAAAGAATGAGACATATCAGCCCTCTGGGCCTTCTGTCTCCTCTGCCACTAAGAGGACAGATTCTTGTGGCTGAAGTTCTGGGTTTGTGAGTTTGTACCTATAAGTACATGTTACTGAAGCAACTCTAAAGACAGCTCTCCTTCCAAAAAAGGGGGGAAGCTTTCCACACAGGTGCTTTCTTTTTTACTGTATAATGTGAGTTGTTACATGTATATTTTTATATAACCAACTTCTCTAAGTTTGGTTGTTTTTAACTGTACTGGTTTTTAAAAGAAGCACAATAAAACCAATACTTCTTTTTGATACTGTGAAGGTGCAATAACAGTAACACAGAGTAGCAGAGAGATGATGTGAAAACACAAACCAAGCCTCTAAAGCCAGTAGTTCCCAAAGCACTGGGATGGTTATTTCCAAAAGCATCTGGATATACAGCCCCAACTGTTCTTCATCACCTCATTAAATAAAAAGAGAAGCCAAAAAGAAGTGCAGTATACATAGTAGCTGTAACTAGAATTTGTTCTGGACACTAACACTGGGAGATCAGGACTGCACAGCAGCATTCTCTGGGAGGTTCCTGGAAGGTTGGGTGTAAAACATCACACCCTGGTCCCATAACCATCCAGAGGGGAGCTTTGAGACTCCCAGGCTGTGAGACACTTCAGCAATTCAACACATTTGTGAAAATCATCAGGAGACAGTGCAGAACTGTGACCTCTGTGAAGTGTCATTTTTATAAGGTCATAGAACCATTCTGGAATACTTTACATCTTGCAGTTGAAGATAGTTAAATGTAGATTGCTGATTCTGACAGAGATTCCATGTGCTTGCTGGCACCACCATAAGCTTTTGGGGTGCACGTCTTGTGACATTGCCAGCAATGTCTCTGAAAAATCCCTACCTCTCCTACTAACATACGGTAGGGCAAATGTCATAAAAGTGAACTGGTTTTGCTTTTACAGTACCCTCAAGTTAAATAAAAGCCTAAATGCAGTGTTATCTGGGAAGCAATAAAATTGTATCTTGGCACGTGTAAATGATTATATATTTTCTTTATGGCTTGGATTTAGAAAGGTTTATTGTACTCAATAATCCTGACAATCTTTATCAAACTAACATATTTTGCTGACAGATTTTCAGTACTCTCTATGTACTCGAATTATCTTCTGCTGTTTCAGGAAACAATACCTTAAAAGACCTCAAAAAAACGCTTGTTTCCTGCGAGTGAAACTGCAGCTCAGACTGGATACTAAGCCAAGGATTTTCACTGGAGCCCAGGGGAAGGTTGTTTGCTCACTCTTGTTGAAATTCAGTGGGAGTTGGGTGCTGAGACACTAAGCATTGTTGCCCTCAGCTAAACATGACACTTCTGAATGCTCTGTGCACCGTCCCAACAAAAAAACACATCTGTGCTTTGACAAGCAATCACATTTTCTTCCACATTACTAAATGAATTTGGAACAGAATTAGCAGCACGTGAGAGAAAAATCCTGTTCTCATCTTTGTTCTTGATTCCTGTTACTGCTTGGAACACAGTGGTATTTTCCAGGATAAAACTGTACTTACATGAGTAAGAATGCTGAAATCAGGAGCTTTTCACACAAACAGTAACTGAAAATTGAGATCCAGAAAAAGGTTTCCTTTTTTCCCAAAAGAATGGTAGTCAGATAGCATACATCCAGCTAGGAAAAAGGAAAACATGCCAATTAGAATGAGGTGTCAAGTAATCAAATTATTTATCAATAGTGGGTTATAGGGTCATATTAAGATTAGGAGCTTTTTTTAATAAAGCAGAGTGTAGAAGCAGTTTTAGAGAACATAAGCATCCCTGATGTGATTTCATTTTAAAATCTCCCCTCTTTCTGCAGTTCTCCATGATGTTTCTCTTACCAACATTCAGTAATGGCACAGTACATTCCATGCTCTAAATTTCCCTTTCAAGCTGAATGCACTATGGAAGAGTAACTCCAAAAGAGACTAGAGCTTCTGGGTTTGAATTTAACACTATTTAAGGAAAGCAAACCTTTGCTAGGGGATATAACTGTTAACATTGTGATTTTTCAAGCCTAAGGTTTCTAATGGGGTTTGACTGTTCCAGAGATAACATTTTTTTTCCTAGGTAACATATTTCAACTCATATTATGAGCAAACGTTACAAAATTTTAGTGTAATGTGAAATACTGAAATGTCAGATAGCATTATTTATCTTCTTAATATGACTAAAACCATTAATTGCTGGGAGCCATACTTCATCCCAGCAACATGAAAATCCATTTTGTGCCTATCTTGTCAGTTATTGCTGATTTTCTTAATCAATTGTGACACAGTGAAATTCTGTTGGGAAGTGTGTTTATATATTTCCAACTGCAGGTTCTGTATGGTAACTTATTACATAGATCCTCCATTAACTCAGTGTTTTCACCATGCCTGTGCCACAATGCATCAAAGGTGCATTTTTCTTAGTTAGATATCTGGAATAGCCATTATTATTGCCCATGCAGTTTTAATTATTGGGATTTATGAAATGAGCTAAGTGGCTAATGTTCACTGTCTTATAATTCCATTTAATGACTCAGTCAGGTTGAATCTGTCTCCTATTCCAGTAAAAGGGACTGTGCAGAACTCCCTAGAGAAAGGAGATCACAGCCCATCCTGCTCCCATTACACGAGTACCTTGCAATAGTTGCAGAATGTTTTATTATTTGCTGTGCAGAAGCTGATCTTGATCCCAGTGAAGTTATCATGAACTCCTAGTTCTAAGGAGTATAAGAACTACTCTGAGGCCTAGTCTGAGGCCTTGGCCACCCAAAGGCAAGCAGAATAATGGGGTGGTGGGACCGGAGGTCAGAAGTAGCCTTACAACCATCAGATCCTGATCTTACTACTACTGAGCACTAACATTTAGGAATTAGACTGGTTCATACTCCTGTGACATAGTTAGGGTGTAAGTCTGGTTCATGGAAGGCAGCGTGTAAAGTCTTAGTGGTCTGCTCAGGGAGCCTGGAGCATTTTATTGAGTCATGGTGGCGTCACCCTTAGCAAATGAGTGAGTTTTACAGAGTGACAGAAGGATCTACAAAAAAAGATTTGACAGCAAAAAATTTTGCAAAACCTGACTCGTTCTATAGCCAAGCACTTGGAAGCATCCACCACTTCTTTTTTCATGGCCCCAGTTTAGCTGTGCTGTGTTCCATTCAGAGAGTCCAGCAAGCAGCATATTAACCATTTCCACTAATCTCAAAGGGAGAATTGAGGACTATTTCCCACTGAAGTTTCAGGCACCAGTAAGGCTGATGTCCCTGAGATTCAAGTGCTATATAGATTGATAATCTATATTATAGATAATATCTATATTATATGATCACCAGTAACAGTGGTATAGAACAAGTCATGGGACAATCCCAAATCTGAATACTAATCAGAATGAGTTCTATTAGAATCTGAGTACACTAATTAAGGGGGACACATACATTAGAAATGACAAAGTTCCATCATATCAACAAGAATTTAGATATGCATCGAGATGTGTAGGAAATATTTTTTTTATACGGGAATAGCCTGACAGCTTTTAAAATGGGAGCACTAATGATGAAAAATTAGTATAGCATTTGAAAATGCACCTTGAAGTAATTACTGTACTTACTGAACTCCCAGGAGCCTGATGTCCTCGGGGTTTCTCAGGACATGCCTCCTGTTTGGATAAAAGTCAGGGAATTTAATGTTTCAGGAAGAAATAAAAGTGGGGATGAGCTTTGATCATTGGTTCAACTGTAAGGTAACACAGACATACAGAACATAGTATTGATGAGATGGACAGGTCAGAGACATCCCCCCAGATTACTCCTAATTTAAATTTAAATATGGCTTTCACTGCATCACACAGGTTGCTGGCACACAAAAGGAAGGAATTCTAGTTGAGAACCCATCAAACGACAATTGCAAGAGATTTCAGATGGCTAAAACTTCCTGAAATCTTTACATGGTAACATGTAAAGGTAGGTGGGCCATTTTAAAATCATAGGAAGCATCTTTGTTAAAGAGAGAATTCACAAGGAGATTCCAGAGGCAGCAGGAATGAAGCAAAAGGAGTGCTGGAGAGGTATGCTAGAGGTATCCTTCTCTTCATTCCTGCTCTTACTTTAACAGATTTGGCATCAATTTTTTTGCCCTTTTTTTTTGTCCTTAAGTTTTCAATTCAGTTAATAGTACAGATGTAACATTTCTGGGAGCCCCCAGACCTCCCCAGATCGCTGATAACTGACAACTTTTAATTGTTTTGTGCCACAGAAATGAAGTTTTCACAGCTATTACATCTGTTCCAAACTGGATACAGCAAACTATAGTTAAACAATCAAAGAAATTCCACAAATGCAAGGGACTAAACAAAGTATGATTCCATTACTCCCATATGTACTTATAAATATATCTAACCTGAAACAGACTTATTTAGGGTTATACTGAGTTGGAATATTTCGTTTACTACAAAATAATTTAAAAGTTAGCTCTATACCAGAAAAGTATTTGTATACTTGCAGGCTAGAGAGTACTGTTTTCATGGAGACACTAAATGCAGTAATTTACACTTGAGTTTAGTCAAAGTACCAAATGTTTCATGGGTCTTTCTATAGGGTAAGCTGCATGACCTATTCTTGAGCTAACATTCTAACCCCATGGCTCTGTGCCAAGGCTGCCTACTCAGCTTCTTAATAAAAATGTCTATTTTAGATCAGCTCTACACGTGCTGCGTGTCCTGAGCACAGAGTTTGGCAACTTTCAATCATCACAAACCTGTTATGAAATTACTTCAGTATCAAAGGACCTTTGTAAAGCCTTGTTAACCACTTGCAGTAGCTTGTTTTTCTGTAAACATCTGAATGGATAAGTTATTTTTCCTCTTTCTGCAAGGAAATCCATTTTCTGCACTTATTACCCCAAAGCTGGTAAAAAGTAAACTTGCATACAAGATGTTAAAATAGGTCCTCTGGGATAAGGAGCCTGGGGGTAAAGTAGGTTTTCCCCTGAATCAGACCGCATTCATGGTCCAGCTTTGCAGAGAATTTTCTAGGCATGCAGCTGTGATGTAAAGAAATATTAGTTTAATAGTGGGAACCAGTGTCCAAAATGCAGGCAACAGGGACAAGTAGGGCCCTTCCACTGTGCCTTCAGAAGGTCTAACCATGGGTGCATAAAGCAGCCAGTGCAAACATCCCCTCTTTGTGTTCCTGCATCCCTCATAACACACACAAACACAGCTGAAATGAAACAGGCAAGATGAAGAGCAATGAGAAACGACATGAAATACTGCCTTTAAAATCTACTTTATTCAACTGGAAACAAAACATTTTAAAAGGTGATAATGCTCTAAAAGCTATTTAACTCACCAGCCAAATCAAACTGACCAAAATCTAATTTATTCCTTGTCTTGTTTAGCAGATGCTTAAAAGATCAATATAGTTGTCTCTGTAGATCGACATGAAATATTAACCAGCCTGAGTGTTCTGAAGCTTTTTACAACATATTCAGCCTCATTAAACATTAAGCAGCCTTGAAATATAAATATAAAATAACTATCAGCTTCCTATCCTTCAGACACAGAACAAAGGTAGCTCAAATGTGGAAAGCATGAGGAAAATATATTAAATGAACTGGGAATTCACAGAGAAGTTAACTTGGGAAGGCTGTCAGTACAAATTGGCTCAATCAGATACACTTTACCATAAGGAGGGAAAGTATTGTAAGATCAGGAGAATATCTGCTATGGAACACAAGAGTAGTGTGGCATTTATAGCATGACAAATTAATAGAAATAAATCTCTGACCACAACTAATCTGGGGCCCGGTTGTTGTTTATACCCCAGCTCCTTCCACCCCTCGGATTTGCTGAAAGCCCCCCTCCCCGGGTTCAGTGAGAAAGGAGCCCTCTTTTCTCTGCTTTTCACCACTGCCTGCTACTGTTCACAATATCTGGGCAATACAGCAGAAAGGAGTTTCAGGTTCACTAAAGGGAAATGTCAGCTTTGCAAATCACTGAAAGTAACCGGACATAAACTGTCAAAAGAAGTCAGTGAGACAGTGTGGTTATTGTCAGCACAGAGCTCAGGCCTGCAACCCGAGCTGTGCCTAAAGCTTACACACAGCACAGCAGCACAGCCCTGCCAGGGTGCACAGACCAACTAATTGAGCTAAAAATGCTGTTTAATTTTAATAGATGCAATTAAAATGTGCAATACGCAATATATGTTTATATATGCAACAGGCAATAGATGCAGTAGGCAATTAAAATATGCAATATATGTTTATTACCTGTTTCTCCCATTTATCTGCTTGCTTTAGTATTACCATTGCTTGCTTTAATGTTAGAATAAAATCCAAGCTCTCAGCACTGCTGAGTCTGCCAGGGTTTACAGAGAAGTTGGTTTCTTACTGCTACTTCTTGTCCAGCATTGGTGTCCGAGCAGACATGCCAGGGCTGCAATTCCTCGCAGCCACCTTCTCTCAATTTGGCAAGAAGTGAAACTGCATGGGATTCATTCCCCTGCAGAGAGACAAGATTTGGTAAACTGTACAGGGAGCTGTTAAGTTCAAATTCTCTTCTACAGCATGAAGGTAGGAATGCCATCAATTAGTCAGTGCAAAAACCATGAGGAGTTGAGAATGAAACCAAGAAACTCATTTGGTACACTTAGAGCCAAAAAAAAAAATTAATATAGGTATTTTTGAATTTTTGCAGCATAAGCAAGACAGCAGTGGGCTCACATAAAGAATAAGTGTATCAGACACATTAAGAAGTGATATCAAATAGCATTTGACACTGGGCTATTTTTGCTGCATTCTCAGAATAGAACTGGAAAGATACTTTTTCATTCCACTGCATTACACCATATTTTTATACTTTCTCTACCTGTATGCCATGCTCTTAACAAGCATTGGTTTGAACAGTATCAAATCTAATGTTTTACACTCACTTGCATGCTGAAATTTCACATGTGCTTTGTAGACAGGGTTACACTATCTCCAAACACGTGCTTTACAATGAAATTAAAAATTATGTGTAATGGGAAAAGATTACACACAATGTCAGCAAATCTTTAAGTCAAAGGGACAAATTATTGCCAGCTGGGACAGGCTTGTGGAGGTAAGCAAAGGCTCAGATCTCCTGTACCTTCTGCACCAACCCTCCCTGCTTCAGTAAAACCCAGAACAATCCCAGTAGCCTTTTCTTTTTGTTGTTTGGTTTTCTTGGTTTTTTGGTTTGGTTTTGTTGTTGTTGTTATGTTGGTTTGGTTTTCTTCTTTTGGTTTGGGTCTTTTTGGGGGGGTGTTTTTTGTTTATTTTTGTGCTTTGTTTTGGTTTTTTAGGGTTTTTTTTTTTTTGCTGCCTGGAGATTCTCAGAGCTCAGCAGTAGCACAAGGAGTCACTCATTTCTCACAGCCAGGGTGGTGGAGCAGGATGCAGCTGTGACAAGGCACAGGGATGGGGCTGCACCATGCACAAAACTCTCACAACAACTCAGGGAGCAGCTTGGTGCCTTCCTTGCTTCTTTAATCGGAGTGCTTTGCCTAAACTGCAGGTCCTGCAGGTTGTTTGGGAGCAAAGGTAACGTGGCAGTTGTGCCAAGCATTTCTTTGATGCCGTGGTACAATGCAGAGGAATGGAGCAAGGCAGTTTCCTTGCTGAGATTGTCACAGCTCTTTTTTCCAAAAATCCTCTTTTCTCAAGGGTGTGCTGGTTCATGTGCCATCTTGTGCCTCCCTGAGCTGCTGGTGTGTAGGAAAGAAGCCAAAAACCAGGGTTAGAAGGTTACCTAAGTGTCATGAAATTGGCATTAAGGATTAGGGTGGAACAAGCAGATGAGGACGGACAGACAGCAATAGTACTGTGAGGGGAGGGGAATTTTCCCTGTCTCCTGGAATCAAACCTGGAAATCAAGCACAGACGAAATCTGCTTGGCTTTTGGTGCTTTGCTCCCCTTAAAAATCTGAGTAACATTAAAACCAAAATGAAAGCCAAATTTACTGTAAAAGTTTGCTCAGTCAAGGTCTACCTGCTTTCAGCAAGCTGCACTTGCACTTCTCTTAAATATCCATCCAAACCCAGTTTCTGGAGTGCAATCTTTGAAGCCTTGCAGGTTTTTTTATTATAAGACCTCACAGCTCAGCCTTTTAGCCAGGCAGTCCCTCATTCTTTATAACTTTATTACTGCAATGGGTTTTTTTCCCTGAATGCACAGCTCCCAGCACCACTGCAAAGCAGAGCAATAATTCACTCCCTCCAGTCCATCCAATGCCACAGGACTCATCTTCACTCCCAAAAATCCTCACAGTCCCCAAGATGGCTGATCTCTCACCCACTGCTGAAAGCTTTATTTCTCTTGTTCACCTAAATTATTTTTTTAAAGGCCAAATAGAAGCCAAAAAAGACTTGCATATGCTCCCATGCTGCTCTTCATATTTCAGAGGGTTTTCTAAATTTCTAGTTATCTTCCAGCGCTCTCCTCAGCCACAGCTTGGAAGGATGTACCTGCCAAGCAGCACATTAATTATGTTTCCTCCACCAGCAAGACTAAACAGAGAGCAAGAAATGAAAACCTAATCGAGCAATTGACATTGCAGAGAGTGGGGAGGAAGAAACTTCCTCAGACTCCCACCAGCCCCATCCAGGGTGTTGAACTCAGGCTGTGCTTTCCCCCTCTGCCTCCACCCCTGTGCTTTCCTTTCTCTTGTGCTGTAATTTCTTCAGCAATCTCTTCTGGTTCAGCACTGCTGCAGTGGTTAGGGCAGTGAAATTATGCCTCATGACTTGGATTCCTAAGAACTACAGTAATACAAGTAATAAAACAACCACAGTTTTGTCTTTATTTGACTAAAATTCATACCTCAAGAGCACCAAACCATGAAGAAATAGCATTGAAGGGAGAGAGAAAATAATCACACAGATCAGAATGGCACACCACAAATGCATCAACCCTCAGCTCACATTAATTGTATGGTTCTAAAAACTATATTTTCTCTCTCTCTTTCAATGTACCTATGCTCATTTACATCCACAGGCACTGTTTAAAATAAATTTAAAATATATTTGTCTGCAAACAGTCCTCCTAGGAAAAGAAAAACTAACACTGAATGAAACATCTCTGCACAGGTTTTTTTTTGCTGCTGTAGAGGACATGTAATGGATGTGTGTGCAGCAGCACATGAAAGATGTAGAAGCAAATTATTCAGCTGCTTGGTTTAAAACAGAACAAAAATGCTAACATATATGCAAATTTTTTTCACTGAAAATTATAAAGCTATCTTGGTACAGCTCTGGCTCTCCACTGTCTCTAGAAAAACTGAAAACCTGTTTAAGATCCAGACAAACCCTGGCACACTCATACATGTGGGCAGGAGGAAGCCATCAAAGCATGCCAACAGGAATGTGTGCTGGTTAGGACTGGGATAGAGTGATTTATTACCCATAATAGCTGGCATTTGGATTTGTGCTGGGGTCAGTGTTGGTAAGTCAGGGGTGGTTTTGTTATTGCTGAGCAGCACTCACACAGAGCCAAGGCCATTCCTGCCTCTCACCCCAGCACACAAGGAACTGGGAGAGGACCCAGCAGAGCCCAGCCAGCCCCAGGGGTGTCCCAGACCCTCTGGCCCATGCTCAGTTATGGAGCTGGGGGGAGAAGGAGGAAAAGGGGATGTTTGGGGTGTGGTGTTGGTCCCCCCAAGTCCCTGTCCCATGGCATGGAGCCCTGCTCCCCTGGGATGGAGTCTTGCTCCCCTGGGATGGAGCCCTGGGCATGGAGCCCTGCTCCCCTGGGATTGAGCCCTGCTCCCCTGGGATGGAGTCCTGGCATGGAGCCCTGCTCCCCTGGGATGGAGCCCTGCTCCCCTGGGATGGAGCCCTGGCATGGAGCCCTGCTCCCCTGGGCATGGCTGAGCTCCATCAGGAAGGGGGAATGAATTCCTTGTTTTGCTTGTGTGGATTGCTTTCCCTACTGAGCTGTCTTTATCTCACTCCTTGATTTTTCTCACTTTTACCCCTTCCAAGTCTCTCTCCCATGCCAGAGTGGTGGGAGTGAGTTTTTGGGGCTTTCCCTGCTGAGCTGTCTTTATCTCACTCCTTGATTTTTCTCACTTTTACCCCTTCCAAGTCTCTCTCCCATGCCAGAGTGGTGGGAGTGAGTTTTTGGGGCTCAGCTGCTGACAGAGTGAGCTCTTTCAGAACGCCCCAGCAGAAATCCATGACCTACTCATAAGCCTTTCAATCTCTACTTGCTATAGGTCATTGACAAAACGAGTTTCTGCAGCAGACCTTGCAATAGAATTAATTTTTTCCTTCAGGAGTTAAATGACAACATATAAATGATTTATATAACTAGGTACAAGCACACACAGAACATAAATGAACTACCAGCAGCAAAGTCACTTGATCACTGATTTTCTTCAAATGTCTGATATTCTTCAGGAAGTTTGTTTTCAAAAAATATTGTGCTAGATTTGCAAACAGGCTGGATAAAAACTAATTAGAACTAACCATTGCTGAGAAATGTTAATGTGGAATGGAAGGCATTTAAAGAACAGTAACAGAGTTTAAAATATAAGTTCATTCCAGTAAATCAGTGTCAAAATGACAAGAGAAGCCAGCATAGCTCAAGACAGATATATGGAACAATATGTAAGACAAACAAAACTGCTTTTGAACCCATCCACAGAATATCAGAAGTGAAAGATTTGATCAAGTATTAAAAGAAAAAGGCTGAACCAAATGAAACAAAAACAAAAGTGAATCAGACAGTCAAAATCTCTCAGTGTGAGGTTTTTTCCCTGGTTTGGGTTTTTAATTTTTTTCTTTTTTTTAAATTGGGTCAAACCCAAAGATTTAAGTATTCACTTTCCACAACCAGAGTGAAAAGCATCAAACTAAAATCCAATGACAACTAAGAATATTTAAAGAATTAATTTGCCTTAATTTAACTGTTCCAAGATTTAATTGTATCTGATGCCTCCTACCTGAATACTGGTGCTTTGAAGCAGGGTACTGGGGCAAAGTGGCTTTTTCAGTCCTGTCTGTCTCCTCACCCTGTCATAGCAATCAAAACTGCAAAGATGAAGGGTTTCATGGTGGCTGATCTTAGGTAAAAAACCTATGATAGAATTGGGTTTTGCTTGCTTTGCTTGCTTTCCTAAATCAAAATAAACTGCTAGGAGAAACAATTTAAAATTTCCATCATACTGGGTGTTCTACAGATCTTCCTTAATCTTTCCCACAAGGCTTCCCAAATCTCTGACTTGACCTGTAAACCAGAGCTATAACCTGAAAGCTTCACTGGCACTTCAGTCTGAGTTTTCTAACTCTGGTTACACAATTAGGGATGCAAGGACCACATGGCTTATCCTGATCTAAAAAGCCAAAACAACTCACTGTTTGATCCACTCTTAATGGCATCAATGCCAAGTTTTTCTTGTACAATGCAGTTTAGTGGCAGCCCATGGAAGGGAGCCAGGCAGTGACTTACACCTCTTTCTTCTCTTGCAAAAGGATGCACAGCTACTCATAGCTGAGCCAGAAGGAAGCCCAGGTATCCAAGAGAGAAATAAAAAGTGGGAACAGAAAGTGAGAGAAGTCTTTACTGACACTTTAGGAGTTCATGTAGTTCAGGAGAGATCCCTGAAGGCAGGAGACCATCATAATGCCATTAGTTAAGGGAAAGGCTGGGGAGACTGGAAATGTGTGTAGGGAAAGCTTAAAAATCATTTTAGAAAGCCAAGCGAGGGAAACACTTTAAACAAGCACACTAGTGGTTCAATTAAGGGTTTCAGAGATGCCTGCAGGAGGAAATCTCAGAGGATATTACTGCTAGGATAGACAAAGGGACGCAATGGGAACCTGATGTGGAGATGTTCAGAACCATTTCCCCAAGTTTCATATCGGAAGCTAAATGCATTAAAAAATTTAGAACAGCAAATGTATTCCAGAAATGTGGACAAAGTGCATTCAATAAGCTATTCAATCATATATCAGCACAAACAGAGGGGCTGAAGCTATAATCCTACAAACAGAAAGAGCACAGAAAAGAAAAGCAAAGGAAGAATTGGTTAATAAGGTAGGCAGATGTGAGAACAGATAATTTGCTTTTTAATAAATAATTTGGACATTTGTTAAAGAGAATATGCAAGTCCTTTTAAGAAGAACTCTGCTGGTTGATCTATCAAAGAATGCAAAATGAAGACAAAAAAGGCAGTGAAAAAAATAATAATGAAATTTGTTTTAAATTATTAATAAAGAGTTGACCAAGTACTTTCCAAAACAAAGAATACAACTCAGTCTAAATAATATTATGCAATTAGTACATTTTTACATTAATATAATTTCTTTTTAAAACAATGGCAGGGTTGTTTTCTTTTTTGGGGGGTGGTGCTGGTGACGAAGTGGTGTTGAAATTTAACACTAAACCACCGTACAGATTTAAAAAGATGAGCAAACTTTATAATTGATCCCTTTCTCTTCCAAAACCAGGTTACTTTTCCCCTAGAAGCACAAACTACACAGGTATTTTCCATCCACTGGTTAGTGTGCATTTTACAGCCCCAGTGTGAGCTCTACACTTAAGTGCTGACTTATTCAGCAGAGAAATCTAAGAGCTTCCTTCTCCTGCTCCACAGACTCCCATTCTCCACGGTCACAGCTGCATGGCCTCCATTTAAAAGCAGATCTCCATTTGCTGTTGCCTTGTTCATAGGGAATGGGAGGTTTTCACTGGAACTACAAGCATCAGCTTCATGCTTTTAGCTTGGAGGGATCCAGTTAGATTTCCCATGGGCTGGACAAATATCAGAGGTCACACAGAGAATATGTGACCCTATAAGAGCATAAAAAAACTGAGTAGGAGAGAAGAAGAACCAGCAACAGCTTCTACCTACCACCATCAACAGTGAATCAAAACAAACTATTTAATGGGGTTTGAAAATACTGATGCAGATACTAACTTCACTCTTTGTCCAGCAAGCTGAAATAGATACTTGAAGTTGTACTGCTCAGTTTTCTCAAAACAGTAAACATTTAACAGCCTTTTCCTGTTGGGAAGGATGAAAGTTTGACAAGAAAGTCTCACAGATATGTATGGTTAGCAGAAAGATTTTTGAATGTAGAAGCTGACGAAGGAATAGAGATGGAAGCAAGTTTTGATATAGAAGAAAGGAATTGCTGAGCCAGTCTTACTGGTTAACCAAGGAGGCAAAGGGTATGTTAGTTAGAAGGGGGTTTTTATGACTTAGAGCAAAGGATAAACCCACCTCAAACAAGATGTATTTACCAAGCAGAAAGATAGCACAGGCAAACAAGTCAGCAGATGTTGCAAGTAGAAAAAAAGGTGTCACAATTTTTCACTGCAAGAAAACTGAAAAACAACTTCTAGCTTAAACTGTAATGTACTAACTTTTAGTGATTGGAGAACAGTAACATGAATATGGTAATTCTAGTAGTTATGATAGGCTATAGGTAAAAGTCAAGGTATAGATTGGTTCTACTGTATTAAGAGGATCAGTAAATAAAAGTATATAATGCATTTGTAACCTAAGCTAAGGGTCTCCAGGCCTGCCTGCAGCTGACAGCTGTAGGCACAGGCTCTGTCACCCACGACCCTGGGCTGCTGTAACATCCTGGATGTAATAAACTGCATTTGGAAGAGCTGCCTGGAGTCCCCATCTCTCATTCAGGCTCTTACATTTTCCCAAAGATTGGCCTAAATAACTCGAGACGATCAGCAGAGTTTGATTGATTTGCAGCGTAGCACGAAACAATCCCCACACCTTTCCTCCTCTGCCTCTTCGCTTGGGAGCCATGCTCCTAAACCAGCCCATCAGCCTGCCTGGTGCTGGCAGAGGAGGCAAGGATGAGGAGCAGCAGAGGATGCTGCTCTGCATATTCCCATGGCTGGGATGGTTTTCCAGCACTCCCCTCAGTCCCTGGCAGTGATGGCAGCCTGCAAAATAATGGCCTCAACAGCTTTGTAGGCCACTTGCTGCTATAATCTGTATAATAAGTATTAGTTTAGCTTTTCATATGGAAAGTTAATCCCCTAATAACATTTCAAATTACTGAACAGTGTTTGGAAAAAATCATACCTACTATTCAGAAACCTGTGCTGCAATCAGCTACACGAGATATACAGCATTCTGTAATTAGTGCACACCTTTCAGACTTGGCCAATTATCTCTTGTGAATTAAAAATGTTCCCCCCTCCCCCACCACTACACTTGAGAGGGAAGAGAAAAAGGAAGGAAAGATAAGCACTATACCTCTAAGTTAGCTGAAAATTCAGTAAGATAATGTCCCTGATGTGGTTATTTCCAAGTGAGCATCAGGTTATTCAACCTAGGTGAATTTAATGACTCTGGACAGGTCGTGCAATGAATTTTCCTTTAAATCACTTATAATTGCAAACATAAAAATTAAAAAGCAGTCTGAAGAGAGCGATAACACAATATAAATGATGGAAAGCAGTCATCTACAGATAGTGGTGCTGCCGTTTTAATTGAGAAGCTGCTGAGGGGACAGCACTAGGATGAGAAGCCCAGGTTCTCTAACCTGGCAGAGCTTTTGAATGACTATACATGATTAACAAACCTGTTTTTAATAACCTGACATAAAAACTTCAGAGTTTCTCCTCTCTAATACAACATTCTTCTACAGGTCTCAGAAAGCCCAGGCTGGACTTGGCTATCCCCACTTTCTCCCAGAATCCATTAGCAGCTGGCTGTTACTGCTCTGCTGAGCTGTGGATTAGGATTAGCTTTCCTTTAGATTCCCAAACCAGCGTTCTCAATGACGCAGAGCATTTCAGGTTCCAAATTCCCCGGTAGAGCCCACCTTTTCTTATATCTCCGAGCGCTGCTCAGATCAACACCACCATGACCTAGTCATAAAGAGCCTGGGTCAGTGGGAGCTTTGTTCCCCAGCCTGGCAGCAGTGCTGAAGTGCCCAGTTCAGCTGTGGACAGAGGGAGCCCAGGGCCTGCAAGGCCTCCTTGGAGTCAGGAGCCTGAGTAGGAAATGCCAAGTCACGATGACTGGCCCTTAGAAACCCCTCTTGTCCGCCTTTCAGACCCTGCTGATCTCTCTGTAAGCCTGTAGGTCACTTTTCCCTGACCCTTTCTATTGGACAGTTTCCAAAACCCCTGTGGGGTATAAAAACCCCTAATTCTGCCTGGTTCGAGAGAAGAGCTGTCACTGAGACTGTTATGAATAAAAAGTTACCTATTTTTGTTTAAGGTTACAGAGCTATTAATAAGACCCTAATAAAGAATCCTGCGGAATCGTCAAACAGCCTTCTCTTCTCTCTCCCTGCGTCTGCTGCCACGGACACAAGCGAGCCAAAAGAGCTGATAATCACTAAAAAGCTGAAATCACTTGAGCTTGCTTGGCTGCCTGCAGCTAGGAACGGCTTGGGAGATCGGACCAAGTCTGAGCCTCCACTGAGACTATCCTGGCCACGGCAGTCCACCAGGCACAGCCCGGCTGGAACCTACCGGGATAGCCCAGCACCTCTGCCTGCCCTTGCCATGCTTTGGAGCACAAAGGCCTGTCTCATTTGTGGGTGTTTGTTAAGACAAAAGGGCTGGCACAACATGCCCAGCCCTGCCCTGCAGCTCCACAGGGCTCTGGAAGCCAGCACTGCCCAACCCACGCAGGGCCAGGACAACAAACAGCAAAAGGACAAGGGGCTCCAGACCCTTGCCCTTTAACATGACATTAATGATGCAAAACAGCAATTTACAGATAGTGGTGCTGCTGTTTTAATTGAGGCCGTTCTGATGAGAAGCTGCTGAGCCTCATGGGGACAGCACTAGGATGAGAAACCCAGCAAAAAAACCACCCAAAACAGAAAACGGACAAGGGCATCCAGACCGGTCACTGCTGTTAGTCAGAATAACAACTGAAAAATACAACTGTGCTCCTCTCACTGGAAATGGGAACTTCTCCTTCCCTTACCTGCTAAGGGCCTGAAGCAAGAAGAATCTCCTCAAGTCCTCTGAGCTGGTGTAAATATGTTTCATCACCTTCCAGCAGGGAACCCAGTCTTCTTCATGGATGTCATCCAATGGAGCAATCCTGCCCTTTTAAAAATAACTCTGCTTTAATTTATCACCTCTTTAGGGTTTTTGACAGGTTTTGATCCCTTTTATTTTAGACCAAAGCTTTTAGGAATGTTAGCTGCATCAAAAAGAAAATGTTGAAAACCACATTACAGATTTTCAGAATTAGAGATGACTTGAATTTCAATCTAGGAGCCAAACTCATCTGTTTTGTCCTGTAAAAGTTTGGAGCCAAGATTAAACCCAGGCTTTTTCTGGTCATAATTTAGATAAGACTGAACATTTCAAACATTATCCATTTTTATCAGATTTTGGCTCCAGATGAAAGAAACCTTGCAGGTACAATCATACAGCCAAATGACTAACTGCCACCCTTTGTGCCTGTTAATTATTTCTGGCCACAGTATTCAGTGCATAATGGAGCATGGACACAATATGATGGCTTTTCTTTTTCTTTCTTCCTCCCCCTCATTTTTCCCCCACCTTTTCTATTTTTTTTTTTTTTTTATTTGGCTTCTAGATCAACATTTTGAGACGTCAACACTTGCATTGTTGAAAGTAAAGGGATAGTCAGCCTGGAACTTCCTGGATTGTTTTGTATAGGTATTCAGTATTTGTTGCTCCCAATGACTTTTAGTTAGAAATGGGAGAGCAACCATAATTATGAAATCAAGCCCAAACTGCTTCAAAATTAATCACTTCAAAAATCCAGAAACCATTTAACAAATGTAGACATGATGTTGGGGGCAGGGAGGGTGAGAGAAGGAGTTTCATCCCTGGGAAAAAAACCCCACAAACTCCCTGTCCCAAGCCATTATATTTTATTTTATTTTTAACTTCTTCCTACTCACCATGGGACAGAGGTATTGAAATCTTTCTATGGTATCACATTAATATAAAATCATTCTGCTTTTTTTCTCATGTGATAGTGAAGTGTAGTCACGTTAGCACATTTCATTGTAAGTTAGTAAAAAGGAACATTAATATGACCTGATACTAATCCACCATGACAGAAAATTCCTAATACGATAAAACTTTCATATCATATTAGTAGAAAAAAGTCAGTTCCTGCCTGTTCCAGGTCACTTTCAATGTTGCCTTTGAGCATAAAGTAATGACAAGCATTTGTCTATCTACCAAAAGGGTCTCTAGCACTGTTCAATGGCAAAATAAAATTATCTTCCAATGTCCCTTTCTTTTTTTTTTTATTTCTTTATGTGATTTAGCCCATTGCAGAAGAGCCCTCAAATACATCATCTGAATTCACCTTCATTTCCAGACTTTCATTTTGAGATGCCCAGAGTGCCTTTTTTATAGAAGAACAATCTCTCTTTAAATGGTTGTTTCTGCACATTGAAATTATTACAGCTGCAAAGACAAATTATCAGTCCAGCTTGGCTCCTCTACACTTTTTCATGACCAGCTCAGGCAGGAAACAGTCACCCATGGCAGTGTGGTCAGGGAGCCCCTCAAAGCCAGGTAGACAAATACCTTTTTTTTTTCCTCTGCAAGAACTGGAGGTGTGGATGAAGCAGAGCCAAACCACAGCTGGTCCCAGAGCAGCTTTCCATGGGGCAGCTCCTGGAGGCTTTGTGTGCCAACCTCCATCCCAGTTACACCAGCTGCCGTCAGTTCTTCAACTTCTCTTTTGTAGTTACAAAAACAGCTTAAACTCTGATCCCCCATGTTTGTCATCTCTGGGTTACTTGTTTGGGCCAGGATTTAATGAACAATGATCCTTTCTGTAATATCAAAGTTGTAAATGTAATCTAAAATGTCTAAATAAGGTGATGGGTACCACCTAAATATCACATATAAATAAAGATGTGCTTCCCAGGACTTGGGCATTTCCCAGAAACTGATGCAAGACTTGAAAGAAGCACCACCAACTTATGACAAAGCTTTGCAAAATCTCTGGTTGAGCTGAGTCTAAACCATAATTAAATCCATTTCCTTTGTCCCTGGTGACCCAAGTGAGCACTTGGGTCATTCTGTCACCTGATGTAAATTCGGGGAGAGGTCAATTTAAATCCAGATCTCCATGGCAATTTCCAACAAACTGAGGTCTGGTTTTCTTGCTGTAGATACTTTTCTACTGAAGAGCTGCAAATGCTGATCTTCCTTGCACAGGTTTCACAATTCACAAGTTAAGGTTAGTGTTACAGGGAATTAAATTTTTGACCACAAAGGTTCAATTTTATCTACTGGACTACATCCAAGTGACAACAATAAAACAATCTACTCATTTTACTTTTCCTCCAGAAAATGAGAGGAGTTTCAATTAAACTGCAGTGGAACAGTTCTGAAGGCAGATCACACAATGGATCATCTTAGGCTACAGAACATCTCCCAAGTCAAACAGTGTAATACTTACATCACTTTGTTCTTCAGATCTCATTATTGGATACAATTCTGTGTTGAAGGTGCTAAAAAAGCCCCAAAACTTTTGGTAACTTCACTGTTCAACCTTAGAATGAAAAAGAGTAGCAAACTGTGGTTCTGGTGGGGAATGGCCAGGTTACTATAAGCAAAAAAAAAAAAAAAAAAAAAAAAAAAAAAAAAAATTTTTAGTTTTTTTTTTTCCTTATATTATTGCCTGTGAAAGTGCAAAATGTAATTACCCTAATGCTATTTTTGATATCATATCAGCAAATTACACCGAGTCCCTACTGTGACACTTACATCAGGGTAAGAATTATCCTGTTGTGAGTGTCGATCCCAGGGGAAAATGAGGCAGCACAAATGGCTGTGATCCTTGATCAATTAGCTGCTCCAAGGTTGCAGATACTCTTATTTAAAAGATACTCATGGAATGTTTAACCTGCAAACATCTTGAACATTTACCTCCTATTTGTTTTTTTCAGTAATTAAGCCTCCAGGGGATCATCCTATGTAACAAGCATTTCCTTCCTGATTTTGCCACCCATTTTTCTTTTTAATCACAAGAAAATCCCTTTCTGCTATTAAGATCCACACTGTGAAATTTGGAATTGTTTGTAATAACTATGTCTTTCCATTAGTACTAATACCCTAATGCCACAGGAGAACCAGGTAATGTGCTGAAGGATTATAGAACTTCACGTCGAGCAAAACGAAATTACAAGTTTCAATCGCCTTTGGGAGTCGATTTTTTTGGTTTTCAGAGTTCTGTAAGAATTATTGAGGGAAGAAAGAAATATTGATCATTACAACTCATTTCAGATCTTAAGCCTTTGCTCTGGAGAAGAGGCATCAGCCTGAAAAAGCCAAAATACAGAGCAGTGCCTTAGGCAAAGGCTACCTCAACATGTGAAGTGTTAAATTTGGCTTCTAGATCAACATTTTGATCTAGATGCCCACACCAGAACTGGTTTAATCTTTAATATTTGCTGTGAAAGAGGATATAGGTTAAAAAGTAAGGAGAAACAGGAGACCCACACACAGTGGGCATCAGAAGTACACACAGCTCTTCAAGGAAACTTGTACACGCAGAGGAAAGGGACACGACGTTAGAACTATGGCACCATTTCAGCATCAAACTATTCAATAATCTCTATATCCTTACTTCACACTCTGAAGTCTATGAGTTTATAGTCTATAACCAAAATTCTGGATTAACCTAAACCTTGAAGTGTTCTATTAATCAGCACAGGCAAAAGCCAGCCAGTCCAATGACAGAAAGTAAAAACATAATAAAAATATACTTTGTAATCAAAACTATTTCCAACTCTAAGCACCAAAAAAAAAAAAATGTGCTTAGAAAAATCCTCAAAACAAAACCAAAAATTTTTCTTTTAGGCATAGGCAATAACTTTTTGTAACATTAATTTATAGACAAAATACAGCTTCATACAAATATCAACTTATAATTAGGTGCTTTAAAAACATAAAACTTCTCTTGCTGCTTGGCATTTCCTTTCTATGTATCATCTCATTACCTTCTATTACACTGTTCTGATACAGAATCTTTCTCCTTGTAAAAAAAAAAAAAATAAATCAGGTTCATGACTTACAAAATATCAGTTCAACATCTCCAAAATTCTGATTTAAGATAATTTTGCTAACAGCCATCATTTGAAATTAAACAAAATTACAACTATTATGACACTTTTATTATTTTAATGTAGCCTGAAGCAAATAAAGTATGTGCTTTGGGAAATGTGGAAATTATTGACTAGTTAAATGCTTTACATGCCCCATGCCAGGCTCACAATATTACCCATATACATGCCAAGTTATTCTACCATCTTTTAACATGATTTCCTTTCTTCACTTACAGCTGCCACACAACTAGACTTTTTTCCTGTTTAGGAACCACTGATTTTTCTTATACCATTAACTTCTTAGCAAATTATGCTCTGTTTGAAAATAGCAACAAAAGGATTTTCTTTACAGTAGGGAGAGAGCCTTGAAATATGTTGGCAAATGCAATAAGATCTGTTCCACCTGTTGGGAGTTTTAAATCCAGGCTTTGGGCTGTTGTCTTTAACAACTTCTGTGTCACCTCAGCTGCCACAGAGCAATAGAAATATATTTCTATTCCACTTTGTGGCTTCATATATCTCAGTTTTTCTGCTTGTGTGGAGTGCACCATGGAAGGACGAGGCTGCCTTGTCACATGCAGGTGAACACCATACATCCACACAAAAAACATTTGGGTTGTTTTTTTTTTCACCTGGCAGGACAAAGGTGTTTTTAAAAGAAAAATATTTGAAAAGAGCAGAAATACAAAACAATGCCCAATTCTGACATCTGTTGAAACATTTCTGCGTTCATTCCTCCACTTGCTTATGGCATCAAACTCTCCTGGGTCCTACATAACGCAATGAGGAGTTGTGAAGCAGAACAGATTTTTCTCAATACCAAGACCACCATGTAAACAGGCTGCTTTGACTGCACTGTATTTTTCCAGTTGATATATTAAAGGCTTCATATTAATTCTTTCATATGAATTCTGACATCACTGGCAATAAAAAATCTAGGTTCAAATTCCCATTTTGCAATCAGCAGAGTTAACTTAGCTTTCACTGGCCGAGAAAAAAAAGGAAAATTAAGTGAAAAATTGCTCATTATAAGGCAATCCTTTGAATCAGTGCATACCTGCAGATATCAATAATACTGTCAATTACATTTAATGTACCAGAATTTGTGCAAGGCCATGTTTAACATGAACTTGAGGAGAAAAGATAATAACAAATGCTTGAGAATTATCCAAACATTAACAGTATATTAATAAAAAAATATGGAAAACTATCACGAATAGACATGAGATACAAACATCTTGCAGTTCAAACTGCCTGAAAAGATCTGCAATGATGACACACAAATTAGAAAGAAAACAGATCCATTGCATGTGCATTTTCTATGTTGCCCAGATTGCCAATGCCTCTTTCCTTGTGTGGAGCAAGGGGCAGCCATGTGAGCCTGTTCTGGTCACTAAGGCAATGTTCCTCACATCTAATCTGTGTTAATGAGATTTCTGACAGGGAGATTGACAATTCTGAGAATAAACTCGCTAAAAACCCATTAAATTAAAATTCCATCATTCCAGAAACCTATAGAGCAAAAAGGATTAGGATGCAGCAGCAAACAGCTGGATTTGAACTGCAAAGGTTTTAGAGGGCAATGTCCTCATTTCCTCAAAATTAGTGCTAAGTGCCACACAGATTTTTTTCTGGTCTTTCTCTTGCTGCTTGGAATTTCCTTTCCAGGTATCATCTCATTATCTCCTATTACACTCTTCTGATCTAGAATCTCTATTTTCAGATGAGACCAAAATTGAACTGGGAGAGTGCATTTCATGTGAGTAGTCTGTCTGACAGTCACCAATACAATCCTAACAAAGCAGTAGAGGGAAACAATGCCCACACCAGAACTGGTTTAATCTTAATATTTGCTGTGAAAGAGGATATAGGTTAAAAAGTAAGGAGAAACAGGAGACCCACACACATCCCTCTGGCACTCACCTCTCTCATTCTCATTTTCTTAGCCCTGAAAATGATGAAGACATTAATATTTACAGGAAGTATTTTGGTGCAGTCACACCCCCCCAGATCAGCCAAACTTTCTCTTTGAAGAAAAGAATATAATAAAATAGAGGGGATTTTTTTCCTTTTGGGAACTACATCATAAACCCAAGTGTAACCAAATAATTAGTTGTTATGAACCTTGTGTGCTAGGGGGACATTCAAATAAAAATGGGACAAATCTTGTATGAAACAGAATCCTTTTGAATATCTCATTATACCCCTTTTTATGATACAGTCTACCTGAAAACAAGATCAGTAAGTAATGCTTCTGTAAGTGTCATTATAACTTCATCACTAAGATATAGATTAAAAGACATAAAATGCTTTGCCGCAGTTGGCATTAGATCTAAAGTAAAACTGAAAATCACCCTGGATAAATAATGCTTTTTTGTCCATAGCAAACATTCCTAACAAACATAGGGAAGAAAAATCATTCATGCAAAGTACTGAGATGACCTTAAAAGCAGCTTTCTAATGGATAAAAAGATAAAAAAGTCATATAAAGAAACTACAGCAAGGGTAATTTAGAAAAGAGGAATCTATTTCTATACAAAGCTGAGTATAAATATTTATCAGAGGCATATATGGTCTAAAGATATTAAGAAAAATAATGAAAAATTACTATTTCATTGTCATACACTTCCTGCAAATACATGCTGGGATAATGCTCCAACTATAATAAAACTGCTCATTATCTGGAGATGCAGTAACAGGAGAACAAACATCATTTATATCGCTGAGAACCATTCTGTGGAGGCAGCAAAGGACTACAGGAACAGAGATTTCTTTTTGATATTTGATGTTTATGCAGTCTGATTGAATTGGAATGATTAAAATCATTTAATTAGAAACTGTACATGGAAGTTCTTTGCAAAAGAACAATGTATATATTTGTTCAAATTCACCATACCCGGGCTGATAGTGCTACAAAATCATTTTGGGGGCAGAGGGAAAGGAAATCAGGAGAGGAAAATTGTGCTGCTCTGCAGCTGACCATGAGATATTTGATGTAGTCACATGAGCAGAATATGGGATGTGCTGCTCTCCAGTCCTCACTGGTGATCCCAAAGGACTGGCTCCTAAATTCCTGTGTTTTCAGTGCCCACAGGTAGACACTGTGTGCAGCGGCTGTAACCCACACTCCAGGTTATTAATGTAGGTTATTAATGGCACTCTAATGCTAAAACAATACCAGTCTCACTCCTCCAAGAGACAATGTGTCACTTTTTAAGCAACGTGGAATTTTTTTTCCCTTAAAATAAGACTTAAAACAAAGATGTGCACGATAGTAAAAAACCTTCTTAGTAACAGTTTCTGCCCTTCAAAGGCTTAGAGAGGTTCTCTTTTATCCACAGTTATCTTACACTATCCTGGGAAAGTATTTTCTCTAAGTGAAAGAGCAGCAATGTGGAGCAATTTCCTTAGGAGGGCTGGTCTGAGCTGAAAGCTCAGGAATCCCTGGATGCCATTGCTGCACCTCCCTCCCCCTCCCCTGGCGCTAAATAAATAATAAATAATGCTTCCTTCAATAAAATAGAGGGCTTGGTTTTTTGGTTTGTTTTTTTTTTTTTTTCCTTTTGGGAACTACATCATATCTCCAAGTGTAACCAAAATAATTAGTTGTTATCAACCTTGTGTGCTAGGGGGGCCCTCAAATAAAAATGGGACGAATCTTGTAAGAACCCTTTGCTGCAATAATCTCCCAGCAGGGTCTGTATGAATCATTTGGAAGCTGCAGCATCCACAGGCCTGCTGCAGCAGCCAGTGTGCACACACAGAGTCAACATCGAGAATATCTCACACAATAAAAGAGCTTTCTCTTAATTAAAGAAACAACAAAGGGGGAGAACAGATAATACCCTAAAGTGCAAAATGAGCTGTGCATGACAAGGCTGACTGACTGCTACTTCCATTCTGTGATGATATACACAGCAAAATATACACTACAGTATATTATTTATACACAGCAAATTGTACACACTACAGTAATATAAATTTATTCTAGGAAACTTTCTTAAAGTTCTTCTCTTTTTTTTTTTTTTTTTGGCAATACAAAGTAATTTTATGAAATATAAGGCTATAAGATTAAAAACAGTTGCATATTCTGGTTTTTTTTATCAAATAGTATTTTGCTTGTTTCCTGGCAGTGCCATTCTCTTTGCTTTGTTTTCAGGGGATTTCTGTAGAAGAACTTAGCTTTTATAATATTTTTATACATATACATCCATATTAATTTTCAAGATTAATGTTCATATTCTTTGCGCATTTTTTCAGACATATCAGCATGATTTTCAGTCAGGACCATCAAAATATTTTGCTTTTGGACTCCCAGAGGCTCACACTGAACATTAAAGATAGATCAACACCACGTAAGAGGAGTTGGGCTGTTTTTGGTTGGGGCAGGGTTAATTTTCTTCACAGGAACTGATGTGGGCTGCATTTTGGGTTTGCGCTGAAAGCAGGGATGGTTTCAGAGCTGCTGAGCTGTGCTGACACAGAGCCAAGGCTTCTCCTGCTCTTCCCCCCAGCAGAGAGGAGGCTGGGGGTGCACAGGGGCAGGCAGCTGACCCAGGGGTGTCCCGGCCATCTGGGGTCATGCTCAGCACATGAAGTTGGGGAAGGAAAGGCTGGGACGTTTGGATGATGGACTCTTCCCAAACGTCACACATGATGGAGCCTTGCCTTCCTGGGCATGGCTGAGCACCTGCCTGCCATGGGAAGGGAGAAATTAATCCCTTGTTCCACTTTCTTTGGCTTATTAAGCAAGGCTTTATCACAGTCTCTGAGTTTTCTCACTGTCGCTCTTCTGATTTTGTCCCTTAACTTGAGGGAATGAGTGAGCAGCTGGGCTTGGCTGTTGGCTGGGCTTCACACATAAACATTCTTAATATTTGCATATAGAAATATATTTTTTCGATAATATACCAAAATACAAATATATACAAAATACATATATTTTTTTTTATCTATAACATGGTAACATTTTCTGCAGAAGTACAGGTAGCATCTGGGGGCATTCACATGAGGAGAAAGAAGAAGTGTTAATGTCCTCCGTGGTAGCACTGAACAATGGGAAAACTGCTGACTGACTTTGTTCACTGAATCCAAAATTAGGCATGGAAAGCTAATAGGAGCAGAGCAAATGACAGGTTAATTTTTAAGATGCTAATATTTTTCTGGCAGACAAAAAAAAAAAAAAAAAAAAAAACAACAACACAGAACCAAACAAAAAACCTTCCTACCTAGAAAAATCCCTTATTTCTGCACCAATGACTACAGGGAGCTGTCCAAAAATAAACTCTAGGATTTTGGGGCATTGCAGATTTTCATATGCAACACACCAAGTTTGTGAGTGAGAAGAAAAACACTTCATCTAGGAGGTCTTGCTGTCCATATTTGCACGCACCTGAAATAATTCACCTATAACATTAAGGCCACAGCCAGATCCAAGCTTTCAAATCCAATCCAAACCTCAGCTCCTGCTTCCTCTGGGTCACACACCTGGCTTGGCAGAACCAGGGGAGGGAAGGGGCGCACAAAAAGCTCCAAGTGTGCCTCTGACACACAGCCAGGAGCAGCCTCCTCAGCCACGCAGCTCAGCCCAGAGCTGACAGACACTGTGACCTGAGCTGAGCAGAGTTCACTGAGCACAGCTCTGCCTGGCACTGTCCCTTGTCAGCCTTCATTCTGCTTTCACCCCTTTCTGGGACATCTCAGAGTTGCAGGGAATCCCCCTTGGCAGCAGCTGGGGAGAAGTTCTTCCTCCCAACACCCTGAGGAGCAAGGGCCAAATTGGCTGTGTTTCACAGCTGAAAAAAGAAAACAGCCCTTGGAGCAGATGGCAGGCAGCAAAGAGTGGTGTTGGAAACAATCTTTCAAGGCAATTTAATCCAAAAATCACAATTCCACACAGCTTTCAAGTGAGACCCCAGCTACCTGAAAAACCCTTAATGTCCTGGCAAAGAAATTTCTGACCTTTAAATAAATAAGTGTATAACATCTAGAACTATTAAAAGCAAAGGTGTAACAATTGGTGCCTGGGTGCCACCAGCAAAGGCACAACAACCCCACACCACCAATGCATTTTTCCCCTCTGTGTGGGTATCAAAGTGGCACCAGGCTGATCCTCAGCAGCCATATGAAACTTGCAGCAAACAAACTGTTCATTGAGATCGCTCTGAGAGAGCACATTGTGCTGTAGGACTGGAAGTATCACATCCTCCTTGCTGACCACACCACAACACTCTGTGTCAAAGAGTAGATAAAGCATACAACTATAAAAATTGGTACTAAACTGATTTGTTTGGCACCGTGATAAATTGATTTAGTCTGAGATTAAAATTTCAGAGGAGAAGCTAGTGGTAATCAAAGATTTTATTGCCCAGTTTTACCCAGCACAGCTCATGCTGCCATCTGTTAGATATCATCATCATCAGGGTGCCCCCCTGCCCATTCTGCCAATTGAAATAACCCGAAAAGTACAACATCAAAAAGATTATGTTTTCTTTAAGCTGACCTTTAAAACTGAAGTTTACAATGCCCTGGTAAGAACTTAACATCTTAATTTACATAATTTTCTTCTAAATTACAAGTCATGTTTTGTCAGGGCAGAGTAAGCCAGAGGACATGAGCAAGCTGTGAGCCAGCAGCAAAACATACAAAGCCCAACGGGCCTGGAAGTTCTCACGGACAGGTTATACAACGCAGGAAAACAGGAAAAAATAAATAAAAACTACTCTGCTAATGAGTTACACGTGCCCTCTTACCCTTGGGGGTTGCCAATCATCTTCCACTCTTTCTCAACATTTCAAACCATTGCCCAAATAAGATGGAAAATTAAAGTTAATAAGTGTTGAATTCCTAGGATTGTTCATAACCATCTGGAGTGATATGGCAGAACAACTTCTTGAATTAAGAAAGGTTGTTCCCTTCACTTGCTGCAAGGAAGAACATGTGAACTGAAAGTTGTTGAGTCCACTTCTAGCCCCAGCAACATCACAGAAAATTAACATCAATCCAGAAGGCACAGAACGATGACAACTGGATTCAAAGTGCTCTGGCTGGAGGAAAGTTTCCCTCAGCATGTGTTAACACCCAGCATCCATCAAACATATTATTGTTCCTTGACAAATGTGTGAAAACACAGAGTGAAGCCCCAGAACAGTCCCAATCTGGAAAGAACCTCACGCATTAAAACAAACTTGTAGACTTGTTTGTAATGGTAGTAGTTAAAGACCTGCATTTGAGCACCAGGACATGTTTTCAAGGCCAGATGCTAGACTTCAGTAACTTGAAATCATACCTCTGAGGGAAAGCCCTTTTTAAAATTCTTAGGCAGAAAATACATGGCTACAGTCATATCATCTGTGGGGCTGATTATTCTCATTTAGAGCACCTTTTCACAAAAACAAAATAGAAATGAGAACATGCTTGGCACCCCTCCCAGAACATTACACGTGCTAAGAAAAATACTTTTTTTCTCCATATGAACTAGCCAATGATAAAAAGAACAGACACAGCTATTACAATTTTCACATGTTTGATTCCTGAAGCAGGCAAGGTCCTGCTATCACATCATACATGCTTGATGAAATGTATATTCATGTGTCTTCTTAGCAAAGAAAGAGGATTTGCTCAGCAACCTCTGAGTCAGCTGCTCTAGAGCAAGCTCTGCAAAGCAGGTTTCTACATTATGCCTTAATTAAATCTGCCTGTGAAACTCCAGCTCTGCATTGGACAGCCCTTTATCAACTTCGACACAAAAACTCCAAGAAGGAGATAAAAAAAGAGAAAGTGTTTAGATTTAATCTTCCATTTCCTTTTAAACACTATGATTCACTGAAAGAATTTAATACTAAAAAAAAAAACAAAACAAACTTTTCTACTGTTCCCCCAGGCCAGGGTGCTCACCAGGGTATTATTAAACCATTTCAATGAAACCACCTCACCCCTGTTAATTGTTAGGCTCTCACACCTTGGCTAACTGCAGGCAAGAAGCAGCAGGTGACACCTCATGTCCACGTTGGCTTCTGTCAGCCAAAAGCCCTGGAGCAGCCAGGGATATCCCTGCAAGAAGTATCCTTCAGCACGGGAAACCAGCAAAGGCATGCAGCTCTGCACCCAGCCAGCCTTCCAAGGATTATTCAGGTGGCATCTCCAAAATCCTCCAGCTCTTCTGGAGAATGGCTATCAGTGGCAATCAGACTCATTTACATTCCAAAGCTGCTCTCAGGGGATTACTGAAATCCCCCTGATTTCACTTATTTAATTTGGTAAGCAGATTGCGCTGCTGCAAAGTAGATTTGCAGATATCTGGGTGAACTGGCACTGTGTGCAAAACATGGTACTGAATATAGGCTCACAGAACAAGTGGATTTTTGTAGCTGGACTAGTGCTAAGAGATGTATAAAGGAAAAAAAAAATCACTGCAAAATTTTGATCTCAAGGTTTGGTTATGGTGGGCAGAGCTGCAGAGTGCCAAATCCTTGAGCATCTGTGTACTTCACCTGTGCCAGTGCCACAGCCCTGATTTCAAAAGGCACTTCAGTAAGGGGAAAAAAGAAAATCACAAATTCCCTTTCAGTAAGGGGGAAAAAGAAAATCCCATTGTATATTAATACTTAAGCCTACTTATTAAGTACTCGCATCATTTGCACAGCTACCCTGTCGGATAAAATCCCCACTGCAGATACAATCACATCTGAAGATATTGAAGAAATAAAAACACTTAGCTGGTCCACTGCATTAGATCTTTCCTGCAGTCAGTCTAAACTCATCCAGAATTGCAAAGCACGTTTATCAGCCCTCTGAGTGCTCCTGTGAAAGCTTTCCATGTAAAAATGTCATTTGCCTTTTGTGGTGACAGCTATAAATGTGAGCTACGAGCCTGCACAGGAAGCAGCACTGATAGCAGGGCCAGACCTCCTCCTCTCCTGTCAGCAGCCAGCACAGATGGGAGCTGCATTTCTGGGGAGGACTGCTCTCTGAAGGGCTCAGAAGGCAAGAATCAGCTCCCAGCTTCCACCCCAGAGGATGCCACTGCAGCAGCCCTGCCTCTGACTCACCTGCCCGGCAGCAGATCCAGCAGAGCTGGCTGGCACAGGTGGGAAACATTAAATAAATTTTAAAAAACGCCAGGAAACTCTTTCAGTTTACTGCAGAAAGGCAGGAATGTGCCACAGCAGAGACAGCCCTTGTCAGCCGTGGCCACGTTTTGTCAAGCACAGTGCTCCTGCACAGCTCTGCACAGGAGGGGAGAGAATGGAGCAAATCACTTTTTTAGCCTCTAACTCAGACGAGAATAGCCCGCTCTGCTCACCTTATGAAATCCCAGATAAGAACATTGCACTCATGTGCACCAAGGGCACAGAAGGTGCAGTGTCAACTCTGTTTTGGGAAGGCAAACAGGAGAATGTGACAAATTAATCCTGAATTACTACAAAGGTGTGTGATGGGATTTCATGCCCTTTTTAATGTTTATAAAGTAAGATATACTTATGGGTTCTTATCATACAGACAAGATGAATTTTGAAAGCAAGCGTTATACTTGACCAACACAAGTAACGAGGCTCTCCCCCTTCAGGACAATCTAACTTTTTATAACATTATTTTATTTAGTCTGATACTTCTTTGAGCCTCTTTCCATCACCCATTTCCCCCCACAGAGCATTTCTAGTTTTGAATAATGCAGAAACATTTCCTAGGTGAGGAAGGCCAGCATGGAGACAATAATTTTTATCCTTTATGCTTGCAATGGGCACCTGACCATGGTGATTCTGACCAGCAAAATCCCTGTAATAATAAGAGGGGTAGTGTGCAGTTCTCTGTTGTTTAAGCACAACGTGCAAGCAGTTAGACCAGGTATGGAGAAGGCTTGCAGCCTGAACTTCACACATCATAAAAAACGAGATCCCATCAGCGGCAGGAAGGGCTGAGTGGCCTCACCTCACCCACCTGTGCCAGCCAGGAGCGGGGTCACAGCTGTCCTGTGCCACCCACTGCCGAGGACTTCACCCACCACCTTTCACCTCCCCACGTTCCAGCACCTTCTCCCTTCTGCACAGATTATTTGTGAAAAGTGCACTACAAAAGGCTGAGTTTCCCAAGAATGTGAAGTTATGACCTGCAGTCATAACTCAAGTGACAACCCGTGCTGGCCGTGCCATGCAGCCCTCACTTTCAAGGGTGGAGCAAACAGCTTGAGGAAGAAGAGAGAGCTTTGAGGATTGTGTCAACACAAGCATTAATATAATGCTCACATCAGCAGCACCGTGGCTTTTTAATTTAAAGCGTGTATTCCTTTGAGAATTACCATTATCTCATTTTTTTGCACTCTACCTATTATACAATTCTTTTTGGAGATCTTAACGTGACTGCCATGGCTTCTGAAAAGCAGCAATGGCAACCCCCAGCCACCAGCAGCCCTTTAAAAGGGCCCAGAGGGGAAAGCCAGCACATCAATTGTTACAGCTTTCAACACCTCTTTTTGTCTTTTTTTCTTTCTTTTTTTTAAGGAAGAGTTAAGTGTTATTTTCTATATATTTTTTCATGCATAATTTCAGTTATTTCTCAGTAAACATATATCCCTGGGCACTAGCATTTCATGGCAGAAGTTTAATTGAAAAGTGGGGGGAATGCAAGGGGAGGGGAGGCAAGGGCGGGAAGGTGGAGGGGCGTGGGGAGGTGGGAAAGGCTGGGAAGGAGAGAGGGAAAGGCATTGGAAGGTGGGAAGGGCTGGGAGGGAGAGAGGGAAAAGCTGGGAAGGTGAGAAGGGTGTGGGGAGATGGGAAAGGCATTGGAAGGGGAGAGGGAAAGGCGTTGGAAGGTGGGGAAGGGAATAAGGAGATGGGAAAGGCTGGGAAGGAGGGAAAGGCGTGGGGAGGTGGGAAAGGCTGGGAAGAAGAGGAGAGGGAAAGGCACTGGAATGTAGGAAAGGCTGGGAAGGAAGGCATTGGAAGGAGGGAAAGGCTGGGAAGGAGGAGAGAAGGAAAAGCTGGGAAGGAGTAAAAGTCTGGGAAGGAGAGAGGGAAGGCTGGGAAGGAGGGAAAGGCTGGGAAGGAGAGAGGGAAGGCTGGGAAGGAGGGAGGGAAAGGCATATGGGAAGGAGTGAAACTGGGAAGGAGAGAGGGAAAGGCGTTGGAAGGTGGGAAAGGCTGGGAAGGAGCAGGCAGGGCTGGAAGCAGCAGGCAGGGCTGGGAGGAGCAGGCAGGGCTGGGAAGGGAAGGAGCGGGCAGGGCTGGGAAGGGAAGGAGCGGGCAGGAATGGAAGGAGCAGGCAGGGATGGAAAGGGAAGGAGCAGGCAGGGCTGGAAGCAGCAGGCAGGGCTGGGAGGAGCGGGCAGGAATGGAAAGGGAAGGAGCAGGCAGGGCTGGGAAGGGAAGCAGCAGGCAGGGCTGGAAGGAGCCGGCAGGGATGGAAGGAGCCGGCAGGGCTGGAAGGAGCCGGCAGGGATGGAAGGAGCCGGCAGGGATGGATCCCGCTGCCCCCACCGCCCCCCCCAGCCCAGCGCGGCCGCATGGCGCCCCCTGGCGGCGCCCCGTGCGCGGGCGCGGAGGCGGCGCCGGGAGCGGGAACGGGAACGGAGGGAACGGGAACGGGAGCGGGAGCGGGGGTGGCGGGAGCGCCGTCTTCGCCTGATGACTGCACAATGAGCGGTGATATATTTTAATTTAAACACCATCAACCTATTGAGTGCTTAATTAACTTTAACCGTCTTGCAGTGGAATGAAGCCAATTTGAGGGGGTCAAAAGGAGTTGTTTCAATATCAAACGGTTTTACATAGTCAATGCATTCATTCGGCCTGCAGCTACTGATTAACACACAAAATTAACATGTTAGTAAAAATTCATATTCAGGTCTCCGGGGAAATTAAGATGCACATGCACAGAGCATGATTAGCACAACTATTGTTTTCCCCCAACAATATAATTTAATGGGTTTTCAGAATTACAGAAAGGGAGACTGGGTCCTGGTTTGAATCGATTATTTACCACAAAGCTTTGAAATATAGAGAGGACGGAAACCATCCCGAGCCAAGAGGGCAGCGACAGAGGAAAACATGCTTGGAGCAAGGAGCAGGCGGGCACCGTGCCCTGCCACATCCCAGAGAACCCCAGCAGCCTCCCCAAGGACATCTCCCTCTGCCCTCGCCCACTGACGCCTTCCTCTCCTTGTCCCCTCCTTCCCTTTCATGTCCCGATGTTATTTTTCCATTGTGTCATTTGTTTGAGTAAGAGAAGAAAGAGCTCAAGGCTTCTTCCTATGCCTCAAAATGTTGCAGTTGCCAATTGCTTTGCAGAAATAAGAGGATTAGGAAGGGCGCCAAACAGACAAACCCAAGGTGTATAAAATAAATATTCTAGAAATTTACCACTGGCAAGCCAAACATAATGACTTGCTGAACGACCTGGCTTAAGCAGCAACAAAAGCAAGTAAGAAACACTCAGTGACTTCAGCAGTTTTTGGATCAGGCCCCCACATGTGGGTGTTCCACACATCTCACAGGGCAGATCATCATTTCCAGGGCAGAGAGGCACCAGGAGAGTTACCAACCACGTGGGTTCACCCAGGGCTGCTTCATAGCAAAGTCAGCAGCGAGGGAGGAAGGGAGAGAGAGAAACAAATGCCTGCTTTCCTGCATCACTGAACTATCCTCACCACATAAAAAAAAATCTCCATGTAATATCTTAGGGGGGTCAGATCAACCCTTTAGTGTAAAAACAGACCCCTTCCACCTCTTACCTGAATGATGTGACCAAGGTCTGCACAAAGATAGATTAACTGTCAAATAACAAAGGTCTTGTGGCTGGGGAATGGCCCCATGGCTTCCTAGGTTTCACATATTCATTGCTTTATGAAGCAAAGACAGAGACAGGGAATTCTCTTACGATAAATGCAGGTGACCACACCTGCAGCTGGTTGGAGATCTCACTGTTACACCACATCCACCGTGCCTGGGCTGCCACACAACTCCCACAGTGCAGTCATGGGGCAGGAGGAGCTACAGCTACTGTGCCTGTGCATACCAACAACACCCAGAGTCATGGGAAGAGTCTGGAGCTGGAATTAGTGAATTTTCATGAGATAACCAGGACAGGAGCCCAAAAGACTGTGCAATCTCCATACACATAATTTTTTTCTCAAAACTCAACAGCACAGAGCCAAGTGGAACCTGATGCAACTTCTGCATTAGTTGAGCCTTCAGCAAGAGATTGGATTAGATAACTTCCAGAGATGCCTTCCCACCTGCAGTGCTTCCCACCTCAAGCATTCCAGTAGAGTGGCTCCTGATGTGCAGAAGACAGGAAAGGTTCACAGGGCACCAGGATATTGTGGGACAATGGCACCTGAATGTGGCACAGCCAGCAGCACTTCAATCCCAACTCGGGGTGAGCTCAGAGTTCAGGAAAAGCCAAGAGCACTGTTCTAGACAAGCTGACAACATAATAAAGTGCTGCCCAGTGCCACAGTCCACAAAAATGACAAATTCAGGGTTATGATGACCAAGGAATCTCTGAATCCTTATGCAAAGTCTGTTAGAATCAGAATCCTAAACACCAGAGCAAGAACACAGAAATCTGCTTGCCTGGTGTTCCAGATGTGTTCAGCAGAAGCCAAAAAAAGCCTAATATTTTTAGACTAAATAAACTAAATTCATTGCTAAATTAGCACTGAACTACTTGGGTCAGAACTTTCAGCTTAACCTTAACAAGATTTACAGCTCTTCTTCCACCATTTTAGCATCTGGCCATGAAATCCTGTGTTCCTCAGTGTCTGTAAAGATCAGATTTAAACACCTGGCAGAACTGAATTATTACCATCACTTAACAACAGTTTTGAATCTATGTTTATGTGCTCTTTTTTGGAACAAGGACTAATGAGAACAATGGCATAACCGCACTCATATTTGCATGTGGTTTCCATTCTGCATCTGACAGTAGAGATTAGAGAAGTTGTATATGTAGAAAATTTTAAAGACCAAATAATTTGAAAGGCATCTGCTGTCTGTAGATTAGAAAATAGATGAAAGAAAAGTGTTGGGATTGGTGGAGCAGGAGAAAACAGGGACAACTGGCTGAACGTCTCATGAGAACACAACTTAGGAAACTAAAGCTGATTTTTACAACTACAGTGAAGCACCTAAAAGTGGAAAGTTGAGAGTGATCTTGAACTGAGCCCTTAATCAAACACTGAAAGGACTGTGAGAGAATCAGAACAGCTCAGTAGTGGTCATGGCCAAGGGTCACCTCCCTTCAGAGTGTGATATGTAGTAGTAAACCACGCGATGTTTTAAGGAAGGGAAATGATCATTTATTGCAAAGATGGAAGTCAGAAACAGCTCACAGTGGGAAACTCCAAAAAATAAAAATTTATTTAAAGTGGTGGTAATAAAAATAAATCTGAAGAATGGGAAAGCAAGATACAAACTTAGGGTTGTGATGTCAGAGGAAAAAATAAGAGGAATTTGCAGGACACCCAAAGCTAGAGAAGGAAGATAACTGAGTTTCAGATGACTTATCACTACTTAAGCTGTTTAACCAGCAATCCATAAATAGAACAGGAGAATTAAGAGACTACAGAGACACAAAAATATTTCTCTTAACTGGCTTTAGCACAAAAGAATCTCATTTTTTCACAGGTACTGGGGGTGTGATCTGCCCAAAAACCTATTCACATATGGTAAAATACTCCAAAATTTGAGACATCTAAGAAAAGAATTGATTGCTTGCAGTGAATTTTCATTAAAAATTAGGATCAGAGAAGGCTGACAAAGATTTCCAAGAGAAGTAGACAATGTAGTTATTAAAGGAAATTTTGCTTGAATGTGGGTACACTTTTTAAAAGGAAAAGGTAATCCTTTAAAAGGAAAGGCTAAAAGGATGATCATACTTAAAACCAGCTTAAAGGACAGGTCTTATGGATTGGCCTGGAAATTGTGCCTCACAGTGCATTTCACTAGATCTGAGTCAATGAAATAGACATTTAGATGTGCTCTGTCTTTTCCAGCAGCAGAGAGGAGGAGCTGAAAGTCCGACTCTGGCTGAGTCTTTTTGACATCACCACAAAGCCAAACAGAAACACATCAGCTGCTCTCCCAGTGCAGCACAAAGCTAAACAAGTTCAGCATCGGGGAAGAGGAGCAAAACCTCCTGTCCTACTCACAGGAATTGCCAAAGCTGCCAAACCAAGCACACACGGTTATTATTTAGGTGGTATTGAAAAGCCTTTTCATCCAAGTGCCGTGTAAGGATCTAATGAAATCATCTAAATTGACTCTAAACACATCAGGATGGGTGTTGAGAGCAGAGAGTGTTAAGCTACTGTCAAAACTAAAGTGCTTGTCAGGCCACACCTGGAACTCTGCTGAGTTTTGATCCCCACTGTATAAAAGAGTTGTGCATGGCTTGGACAAGAGAGGGAAGCCTGCCACAGGAGGAAAGGCAAAGAGAACTGGGTTTGTTCAGCCTTGGAAAAGGAAGGCTTAGAGGAGACCGTACAACAATACTTAATATTGTATTGTACCAAATATTTAATGTTTGATTTTAAAGGGTTCCCATACTTCAGAAGATGGAGACTTCCTTTCTTCAAAGAGCTGAGGGGCAATTGGTACAAGCAATCCTGGGGAGATTGCAGTTAGAGACAAGAGCAAAATCTTTCACTATGAGAACATTTAGCCATTGTAATGATGGGTAAATGGGGTAAAAATACCCAACTTTGGGCATTTTTAAGGTTCAACTGAACAGGGTGCTGTGGCACCTTGTCTAGGCTGTGCTTTTGCCAAGAAAGATTCAACCAGATGATCCTCGAGGTCACCTTCCAGCCTGAAGGCCTTGAGTAAGGCTCAGCAAACAGTCCAGGAAGAGGAGGAAGAAGCAAAGTCCGTGCTCCAAACCGATTTGTATCTTTATTTTTAAATAGTTGGAAAAAAAGTGGGCACATAATGCGAAGATGATAGATGTCTGTACATTCAACATGGTAAAAACTTTGGGAAACCTCACAGTTCCTCTGTGTGTCCTTGCAAAGGGCAGTTCAGAAACACAGCGGCAGTCAAATTTCAGGAAAAACAGGGAAGGAGCATCCAGTAAATAAGCTGCTTAGCATTTTAACAGTAGAAACTAAAAAAAGTCTGAAAATTAATTTCCATGGCTCATGTTCAGGGAATCTATATGTGTGGATAACATCTCCCCAGTGTAGATGCACTGTAAATAAAAACCAATTATATGACCAGGAGGAGTACCAGGACACAGGGCCTTCCAGGTAAGCAAGAAATAAAACCACTGCTTTTTCATCAATTGCCTATTTTTTCTTTAGCTTTGGCTGCTGCAAATGAAAGGATCCCACAACATTTTATGGATGGAGATACTTTTTTTCATGGAAAAAAATTAGGAAAACCAGGATGATTATCAGCAAAATGCTGTAAATTACAGGAGATAACACACATGCAGCAAGAGAATTTTCCACTGGCCTTTCTCATAATCAAGGAGACAAAAGTCCCAAGGAGAAATCAAGAGTGTAATAGCAAAACACACTAGAGTCTAATATGTAACAGAGCCTCTTGTGCAAAATCCAAAAATTTACATTTAAAAAAAAGAGAAAAATTTTTCAAAAATCTGCCTAGAAAACATCAACACTTATAGCAGACAACCAAAAGATACTTTTATCACATACAGAGAAACAAAAAAAAAAAAACAAAAAACAAAAAACAAAACCTCAATCATAATAGAGCAACAGATCCATTCTGAGAAGCATATCTCAAAGACTTTCAGAAAAAAAAAGTATTTACTTCATTTATATAGGACTACTTCCTATCAAAAGGTAAATGATAAATAATGCTGAAGTAACCTCAGCAAATCTTTAGTTAAACCACATAATTATATTTCATGCCTATGATTTGCCTTTGTCACAACAGAATAAGCCATAAGTAGGTGATTCACAGATAAATTCCATGCAAAGGCCAAAATGTATGTTTCCCATCAAAGAGTATGTGAGCAGATCTGCCTTCAGCAATACAAATTATTTTATCTAGCAACTTAGACTGAGCAACACAAGTAGTAGACAAAGTTTGTAAACCCTGGGTGTGGATCCTCAAGCTCACACAATATTCTTAACTGGATATTCACCAATACATGAAATATTTATGAGTTTAGGTAACATAGCTCTCCACAAGTATGCAGAAAGTTCTGAAGCATTTCTTGCTAACTGGTATAATAAAGTGTTATAGAACCCCCAATGAATTTATTTCACATCTTATGCTGTCTGGCAGTTGCTTTACTTCAAATAAGTAAGTGGTGAGGGAAAGAAAAACCCAAACAACCCTGGAGAAACTAAGAACATTGACAACTTTCATCAGCAATTAAACTCCAAGTGCAGGAACTCGCTTTTCACCTGCAACTAGGGTTTGTTTTCCACCAAAACCACCCAGCACTGCCCAGTGGCCCATGACAGGACTTCAAGACACATATTTCACAGGGGTTTGCAGAAATTTAACCTTCTAGAAGGCCACATGGCTTTGGAGGTGCAAGAAAAGCAATCCTTTATTTTATCCACGTGATGAAATCAGCACTTGATGCACCCGGAGCTTTTCCATAAACTTTTTGTATTGCACAAGTGACGGTCTCCATTTAAAAGTAGAAGAGCAAAAGCGTTTCCTATGATGATCTTTTCAAGCAGAATGAGTGAAGAGTTATGGCAAGCTGATACCACTTCTAAGATGTTTAACACAAGTATCATAATTGCCACTTAATGGGTCAGGAAGCAAAGACAGGCTTGTCTCTGTTGTGTTGTCTGCTCTCTATAGATCACACTTATTTTTTTCTTCATATTTAGGAAATGTAATTAAGTCTAATTCAAATTACAATAATTACACAAAGCCTTTTTTTTTCTTTGTAGTTAATCCTCTGAATATTTTATTTGCCAAGGCACACAATTTTCCAAAAAGAAAACATTAACTTATGTGGCCCGTATGGAATTTATTTAATTATATGATAATCCAATATGGATCCCTGCAATTTATTACGTTAATTAGTTAGATTATGTGTGAAATATTTTGTAATGAACTCATTCCCTTTCTTTATATGACTTTAAAAAAAAATCATTCTAATGAACCATTTTTCTGCATTTATAAAAGATATCTGGGCTTTGTAATTTAAGCAATGTGATATAATTTATGTCACCATAGACTTACTAAAGATTTTGAGAACTATAAACCACATTTTGTGAGACTGCAATATCCCTACTACAAACAATAATTGGAGAACATTGTGTATCTGATATTATAAATGAATCCTGTACTACTTTGGCAGTAAGTGCAATATTATTGATTGCAAATGGAGGAGGGGAAAAAAAGAAAGCAGGAAAACACCTCCAATAATTCTTCAACCAGGAGGGCAAAAGAGGATTAAAAGAAAGCCTTTAATAGTCAGCATGTGCAAATCTCTTTTAGAAATGAGCCAACAGACTGGATCAACATGGATTTTTTTACAAGAAAGCAAGTTTCTGTTTGTTTTGTACAAGTTAACTACAAGTTACTACTACTATGTGAGCAGAGAAAGAGATCATTAAACAGAAAAATTCTTCCATGGCATCTTCTTAGGAGTATGTTTTCCAACAGTCCTGAGGTGCTGCCCCTCTTGAAATTTCATTTTATACATGCAATTTCCCTTTGCTTTCTAAAACAAGGAATGCTCTGCTTCCTTGCCTGAGTTTTGAATAGGAAAAGGTGAGCACCCTCAGATTTGTGCCAGCAAAGCCCTGTGTGTCAAGGCTGGAAATGTTTCCAGAACCGTGCTAGAGCTCCTCACACATTCTGCATTTAGCTGGGAATCTGTGTCTGATTCTTTAATCTCCAAATACACCCTGCAGGCTGTGCACCTGATAGAGTACCATGGGATAAAGCCCTGAAGGGAAGAAGGGCCCAAGAAAGCTGGTTGATCTTCAGGGATCATCTCCTCCAAGTTTAGCAGTGATGCATCCCAGCACAGTGGAAGTCAGGCAGAAATGGATGAACAAGAGCTCCCGAGCAAACCCAAACACAAAAAGGAAGGCTGCAGATGGTGGAGGCAAGGACGGGTAACAAGTGAAGAAAAAAGAGTAATTGTTTGAGCAGTCAGGGATCAGGTAAGAAAAGCCAAAGCCATGACAGAATTAAATCTGGACAGGGATGTCAGGGCAGCAAGAAAAGTTTCTATAGAAAGCTAGAAGAAATGTGGGGCCTCTCCAGGAGGAAATGGGAGATCTGGTTGCATGGAATAGGGAGAAGGTTGAGGTTCTCAGCAGCTTTTTTTGCCTTGGTCTTTACTGGTAAGTGCTCCAACCACTGTGCCAAGAGAGAACGAAGGGTCCCTGACTGTAGGGGACAATCAGGTCTGAGAGCATCTGAGGAACCTGAAAGGGCACAGGAGGTCCATGGGACCTGATGGGAATTCCTCAGGGATCTGCACTGGGATCAGCACAGGTAATGTCTTTGCCAGCAACCTGGGGGATGTCTGCCCCAGAGCAGAGGCTGGGCAGAGCTACAGAATAAAGCAGGGATTGATTCAAAGGATCTCCTCCATGGATGCACCTTGGGCAGCACAAGAGCCCAGCCAGGGCTGCACCCAGGATGAACCCAAATGGTCCCAAAATGCACGAGCGCTCCCGGGGTCTCTCCCTGGGATCAGCTCTGCTCCATGTGCACATTGCAGTTCAGTGTCCAATTCCAGCTCAGCCCCTGCACTCCCATCCTGCTTGTTTTTCTCTCTCCAGCCCACGGGGTTTGTGCTCTTGGGCTGAGATTGGGATCATTTGTCCTTGGTGCCCAGCTGGAGCAGGAATTGTTTTGTCTCCCTGCTCTGTGCACAGAGCTCACCGTGCCCTCATGTGAAGCCCAGACCCACACACTAAAGCAGCACAGAATGTGAAAAATAGAAAAGCCAAACCTGAGGCATCATGGGCAGTGGGATGGAGTACAGCCTCAGCAGCCCTGCTGACAGCACCAAGCTCTGTGTGCAGCTACTGGAGTGAAGGGATGCCATCCAGAGGGACACTGACAGCCTGGAGAGGCTCAGAAAAACCTCAAGAAATCCAACAGGGCAAAGTGTGAGGTCCTGCACTGGAGCTGGGGCAAACCCAAACACAAGGTGGGTCTTGGGGATATCTCTTGACTGAAGAAAAATCCAGGCCTAGAGGTCACGATAGGATTCATCCTTTACAAATGGTACAGATGTCATTAGTCTATAGGTGGTAGTAGACAAAAATAAAGTTTAAAAAGCCTGCTGCTCAATGGTGATGCTCAATGCAAAATAATCCACAGAGAAATCCAAGTTCAATCAGCCTCTCTCCTTAGATCCCTAATGATTTTTCCTATGTGCCATCTGAAAATATATTAACACTGCAGAATCCTGATGTTGGCCCAAATGTCCCATTTAAGTCGGTTTCCAATTATTATCTTACCATTTATATTCATTTTCCCTAAACGGAGCAAGGGTATAGCACAATAAATAATTCTGCTGTGGTCACATACATTTCAAAGACTTGACAGGCCAGACAGCTGCAGAAGCCCTGTCTGTATTTCAGATGACCTAAATTTTTTTGATCAACATAAACTGACGTAATTATAATCAGTGGAGGCAGACAAGGGTGTATTCCAAGCAATCTATGCTTGTGTGGGTTTCCTCCAGCTGTTATTTCAAATCACATTTGCTTCCATGCATCTATATTCTTAAAATGCTTTTATACTTTGTGTTACATCTCTTGACCTGACTGTTGCTAAAAAACCAAAAAAGTTCAGAGCTACAGTATTTTTTATCTCTGGAAGAACAGTGGAAATATGGTATATATCCAAGTAAATGTTGTGCAGCATTTAACAGACATTGCATCTCATGCAAATGCCATGAATTTTGGCTGCACTTGATACTTTGCTGGCACTGGAATCACCAAACCTAACAGTAAAGCACTAAAAATTACCAATAAAACCCTCACACCTAAGAACATCCATGAGAAACTAGAGTTGTATTTCATAATATAGAAGCAAAACCCAACACAATTTCTCTCCAGGCCTGCGAGCTACTGATTCCTTGATACAGCATTTTGTATGTCCCATTCTAGGGCAGCACAAACCCAGAAATGTAATCCTTGCAAGGCTGGTTATTCACATGTCTTCCTGGGTTAAGAAATATTGGAAACATAAAAAAATAAAATAACCAGCATAGATGATTTTAAATATTTACAGTCTTTCACTTTAAAATTACTCACATGCAGGCTTCTGACTGCTCAGTGAAGCAACTCTCCTGTGTATGTTCTTTAGCAGATATCCTTGAAGAAAAATGTCACCATAAATTTGCTAGACTGAGAAGGTATGTAGTAGTCCAACCTTGTTTGTTTGGGGTTTTTTTTCAAATGGCAATTTTAGAGAATAAACATCCTAAATGTGCTGGTATAACAAGCAGATTGTGTTTCATTATCCCTTGGATCACCAGGCAGTGAGAGGAAGGAGGAGTGTCAAAATTGTCACCATCACTTTCTCAAAGGTCCCCCCAAGGATGCTCCCCCCACCAGGTCACCATGGACTCAGAGTTTACACATTCTTAAAGCAGCTTTAAAGGCTCTCTGACAGCCAACCTCTAAAGCACCTTATCTTGATTTAATGCTCATTAGAGAAGAATTAAGTAGGCTAATACACTCACAATGAAGCTTACATCAATGGTTCAAGAATGCCTGCATTATGTTCCAACTATTTTTTTCAGAGAGCAAAGTAGTTACCAAACACTGATCACATCAAACATATTCAGTTCCCACCACTAAATATCACAACTTGGACCTCACAACTTCACTCAACACTTTCTCCTGACCTAACAATCAACAACTTCTCTGTGGCCTGTACTTTATTTCTTATTTCCCCATCAACACAGTGTACACCATCAGAGCAGGGAATTACTCTGTGTCATGCTATGAAACACCCCAGATCGTTCTGTGTAATCCCTGACAAGTCTTCCCTGAAAAAAAAACCAAAAAACTCTGTGCACCAAGTCACAGAGTTCCTCAATTCTTAGCTCCAAGCCTTTCAGTACTGCAGTAGTTTTAATTTAAATTATTGGTGATGAACAAATATTCTTTCCACATATATTGTATACTTCAACACACTACTGACAGTTTTAAAAACTGACACATTAAAATAATTGCCTAGCTATGTATTTAAACAATTAAGTCATTATTAATTCAGTAAATGCCATAATAGGCTTTTAGAAATTACAAAAGAATCCTTTCCCATGACACCCATCGATATGATATTTGTCTAACTAGGTGATCTGCTTATTATTCACTAACTTAATTCTTTCTCGAATTATGTAGCAACAAAATGCACAAAAGAACAAAGTTCCACTCCATAATTATTTGACAGGATAAGTTTCAAAATCCTGACATGCCAAACTAACAAAAAACACCTTAGTGCCATCACAGGACCTCCCAACTCACTTGGCACCACAGGGTTAATCCCACACATTTAATATCCTACCTCAAACAAGAATAATTGTAGCAAGAACCAAGATCTTAGGGTAGCTTTGGTAAGACCACGCTACTTCTTCAGAACACAACAGTAAAAAAGCCACGCAAATGGAGATGAATGGAGCACAAGCCACCGAGGTAATTAAAAATGTATTTTCCATCTCCTAGTAATTGAATTGTGTACAAGCTGCAAGTTAATGAGGTCATCTACCCTCGAGCACTGACAGGAAAGCAGGAATAATTATCTTTCAATTTTTTCTTATGTAGCAATTAATTTTAACCATTCGCCTGCAGCCCACTCCCACTTCCCTCATTCCAGTCAGTCAAAGTCAGGGCTAAGCTGAATTGACAAGCAATTGATACAGCAGCAGCACGGAGCCACCGAGGCAGGCAAGGTAATCAAGGGGCTGCAGCTGTTGAGGGCTAAGAGCTTCCAGGTGAATGTCACCTGAGATTTTGCATTCTGCCACTCGGAGGGCTTGGGACACACAGCACATCTGCTGCCAGGTGGGCAGGGAGGGGACGGCGCTGACTCGGGAAGGGAGCAGAAGGATGGACAAGGATTGATGAATGGACAAGACTAGAAACAAAAATGTCTTTTTTCGCTGTTTTTGTTGCTGTGTTTTAGTTTGGGTTTTTGGTTTTGGTTTTTTTTTTTTTAGAGCTCATCTACTGTCATTGAGTACTGCAAACTACAGCTGTATTTAATAAAAACAACAGCATAATGCCTCGGCTCTTAACTCAAAACCCAATTAGACTCAAACCCTTATGATGCCTCCTGTAACTATCTGACATGGACTTCCAGGATCTCTACACTTTAGAGGAACAAAACACATGCCAAACCAAATCTGTGAGAGCAGGATATAAGGAGGGGTTTGGCACTTTGGCCTGTGGACCAGCACTGTGCAGATGTCCGCATTTATAACTGGGCTGGCAGTCTCTGCAGCCCTCCCTTTGGCCTGTGTCATCTTTCAACAGCTAAAATGAGCAGCTCTGTTCACAAAAAAAGCAGGCAACACCACCAATGTAACAAATGGACTTAAACATTTCACTAAACTGATCAAGATAAGGAAAGGCCCTTAAGTTTGATTAATAACACCTTTCCTCCCTCAGTGAAGACTACAAATATTGTTAGGACATTGCTTGCTAGATGGAGTGCACAGGAAGGCCATCTGAGCCTACACCAAAATGACAACTTGCACTCAAGTTAAACTTCTTCTACAATTACTGGGTTTTGACTAGAAAGAAACCCTTTCCCAACAGCAAAAAATCTAACTCTGATATCTTACATTCATGAATTGACAATGATCATGTCTTACCTGGCTGAGCAGAGCAGCAAACCTGCCTGCCAAGTAAAAGTTCTCTGCATGTGCAAGATGTATTAAAATGTCTTTCCTACATGCAATACTTCACCTGGAGAGAAGCTCCATAAAAGTGGCAGAAATTATTCAGTGTCAGCAGGGGTGTAAAGAGAGAAGAAATCTGACATTTGACATGGACTCCAAGTCCACAATCCACGTGCCTCCTCCTAACCCACTTATGAGCCAGTTCAAGGGGTTGTTCTGAAGTTGATTTATTAATTTCAGACATTTCCAACAAATTTCCTTTTAGCTGAGCATAACCATCAAAGTACAGCTTAGCAGAGAAGGTGCCAGAAGTTGGTCCCTGGTGTTTTACCTCATTAGAAATGCAAGCAGTGGTTACTGTGTGGGTGAAAGTAGGCAGCACCTGGAAAAGTGGTACACATAAAGGTCACCCCAGCTTCTGTATTAAATTAACATCAGGAATGAAATCAAAGGCAAGCAAATGCCAACATGCACACACTGGAGGGAGAAGGAGTCACCACTTTCTTTTGAGCACATAAATAATATAACAACACATGACAGTGCAGTAATTCCATAATAGCATAATTCTATATGTTTATTTTATCTCCTGACTTTCTATGTTCTCTGCAACAGAGTCTTCTACTCTTCTTCCTATTGATGCTGCTTTTCACAATCTAAAAGCTGTCAAGGTAAATATCAATAGACCAGTAAGGGGAAAATAAGTTTGTTTCTCCTAAAATGGAGATCAACTTTTGCTTCAAGCAGGAAACTTCATGATCTCAATTTCTCATGTCACCTGATGCAATTCTGTAGCACATGCACAGAGCAACCACTTCACAAATATCAGCAAAATGAGTTCTTAGCAGAAAAATTTATGCCTTTTTCTTTTTCCTTCAGTGCTGAGAAGTACCCAAGAGACTAGAAATTAAATGTGTATCTACTTTGAGAAATCACAAATGAAAACAAGGGCGTTGACTCACATTTTGTCAACCAGAAATATTCTTGGGTAATCGCAAAACGAAACCCAAAACTTTTGCTCAAAATTTGAACAGCAATTAAACAAAAAAAAAAAGCCAAACCCCAAATCAGGACAAAACAATAATTCAACTTCTCCTGCAAAGCCCCAGTAGCTGAACTGAGAGAAGGAAAGTGCAGACCTGGGACAGTTGTGAATACTGGTGACAAGTTCAGATGAACAGCAATCAGCAAGAGTGTCACAAAGGAAAGCACATCCATAAAGCTGCTGTTCATCACTCATAATTAAACTCATTTGGAAACACTACACACACGGACATGATGGAGAGACATGAATTGTACTACAAAGACAAAATCACTCTCTGTGGTTAGTTAAGTGTTGTCAGTCAAGCCCAACCATTTCACAGCCAGCCCTCTCTCTCTGTAATGGCAGATTAAACTTGGCAGACTTGATGGGGCGTAATAAACTTCATGTAGCTACCACTTTTTGCAAAGCTAGGGCATGTTCACCCCTTTAGGTTCACTCCTGGAAGCCCAGATAAAACAAGGAGATCACTTTCCATGTCCTCTGGAGGTTCTGCATGGGCAGGGGAAGTTCAGACCCACCTGCACAAAGTGAGGAGGTAGCTTGGTGCTCTCTGCTGCCTCTGAAGTGCAGAGGGACAGAGGAACAAAGCACTGACTCCGGCAGAGCCAGGGATAAAGAGCAAAGACAAGGCTCCGACAGCAGGTCAGCATCAGGTGGCTTCTGCTCTGAACACACAACGTTTGCTGTGCCAGCTAAAGGATCCCTCCTGGGAGCATCCAGCCCCACACAGGAAAGGGGATGGCCCCTCAGGTAACCTTGCTCTTTCCTGGGGTTTGTTTGCTGTGCATCTCCCAGCATCCAAAAGTGCTCTCCTGGTGTGTTTCTAAGGCACAACCCTACTTAATCCTCTCAGGATCTGTTTGCAAACCTGTTGTCCGTCAGTTTGACTGCTCCCTCCTTGAACCTGCAGATGCTGTGGCAATTGATTTTCCAGTTCCACTACCCATGGGGGTTAATGCTTTCACTGCATGCTTGTCCTCTGATTTGTTTAAAATTCTCATATTAGGCCAACAAAGTGTCTCTTTGCCTGCTCTTCTGTCATGAACAGAGTAGAAACAAGAGGTAGTTATTCCTAAAGCTCAGTATAAGTCACAGAACTTCAGAAGGAGAAGAGGAAAAACAAAAAGGGGGGAAAAAGGAAAAAGGGGGGAAAAGGGAAAAAAGGGGGAAAAAGGAGAAGGGGGGGAAAGGAAATGGGGAAAAAAAAGGAAAAAAAGAAAAAGATTTTTTAAAAAGAAAAAAAAATTATTTCCATCAGAAGCAAACATCTTGCCCTAATAGTAAAAATACTTAGCTGAAGTCCAACATGATACTATTCCCTTACATTCAGGGATTTTAAATGCCACATATTTACGACAGATTTCTTTAGCACTCGTGATAAACTAATTTGAGTTATAGGACATGAAAATGACATAACATTTTCAAAAAAGAAGGAAGGAGGAGAAAAGGATTTAGATAGGTTCTTATGAGTAGAAGGTAAATTTTGATGATGCAAAAATTAACCTTTTGTGATCATTTTTAATACTTATCACTGACAAATTTTCTTTCACATATTAATATCAGATATATTATTTATCTTCTATATATGTACATGTCATATCTCCACATTAAAATGTTTTGGAAATATCTCCCTTTTTTGTTGCAACTACTTCTTGCAACACACTCCTACATGAATTTTCTATGTCCAATTTCTGTAAATATGTGTCTTTAGATTTGGGTTAATCCCCTTTTGTACCATTCTGCAATGCAGATCTGGTGAAGGTGGGCATGTCGAGAATTAGCCACAGAATTGTCACCCTTTAGATCCAAAAGCAAAGTCCTTCCTTGAGTCAAACCAGGATTAGCTGCTGCTTGGGGTGACCTTGAAAAAGGGCAGCACCCCTACACCTTAATTTACACCAAAGTGCATAACAGTGTCACCTGGCTCATGGTCAGGAGAATTCATGCAGTAAATGCAACCCAACAATTGCAGGTTGAACACTTCCTCTTTAAAAATCAGAATCCTAAAAGTTAGATAGCATTCTGAAATAAGCCACAGACAGAATACAAAGCAAGAAGCAACATTAAATGCTTTAGTCTTGAAAAGCACGTGGAGTAATGTCATTGTTTTCTCCACAATCAGAAAACTTTGAGCACATGAATTGAAATCTCTGCTTGGGTGCTGAAGTATAAAGGAATTCCTGTTCCCATCACCCTGCAGCAAGACATTTCCCCAGGCACATGGGAATGATTACACCTTGATACAAATTTGTTTAAATGCAACCTGTTCTTTCCAGTAGTGATCTGCACAGGAAAGCTGATATGATTTAATCCTATAGAAAATACATCAACACTGGCATTTAATCCTATAGGGAAGGCATCAACACATCCTAAACACTGGCATAAGACAAATACAAAGTTCAATTTTGCCTAAGTTTGATAACCAAAGTGCCACTTTGAAAGGTGGAACTTCCCATACAGCCATCTCATCTAAGTTTTTAAGTGCAACTAATTTTGATATAGCATAGGTTTAACACTGAACTGAGAAAATTGCTCACCATCCCTGTCTGGTTTTCTGCACCAGATTCCTTACAAGATATTCTTCCTATTGTTTTGAGAACACTAAAAGAAGCAACCTGACAGAACCTATTCAATCCATCACCTGCTCTTGGGGGGATATCCAGGAGCCCCAGCCCTGCTTACCAAAGTGCATTCCTGAACTGCCAGAACACGGCAAACTTGCAAAAGAACATGGTCCCTCCCATGTCCAGAGGCATCTCCACCCTAAGCATTGAAATTGAGCTTGGTGTTTTCCACTTAGAATATTTAACTTCTGATAATTGTAGGTAACTTTTAACTCGAGACAGGTCCAATCACAGAATTGTCAGGGTTGGAAGGTACCTCTGGAGATCATCCCAGGTCCTTCTCAGCCTGTCCTGTGCTTGGAGTAACTCCTCCCCAGGTGCAGGACCCTAGCTGAAGCTGATTAAGTTTCTCTCTATCCAACTCTCCAGCCTATAAATAAATCTTACAGCAACATTTTCTTGTGAAGAGCTCCAGACGCACCAACACAGCTGATAGGTTAATGCATCTTCTAAGTGCTTGCAGAACATAACTTTTTTTTTTTAAATGCTAAAATAGATTATTACATAAACATGAACGATTTTAGGCTGCACCATTAAATACTTCTGGTTTTATAAATATCCCATCTGCTTATCAATCATCCATTTAGTTATTGTACTCTGTAGCTTCATCTGGCTTCACCTCACTGTGATAAATTGTGCTCAGGTGTACTGCACACCCTGTTCCAGGCACTATTTTCCCTGCCCTCCCCAAAGGGTCACACAGGGCAACTACACTAAATATATTTTTACAGGAAATTTCACACAAATAGGGGAAATAATCGATTGTTTCTTTGGGGGGAAAAAAAACCAAAAACACAAAAAAAACCTAAAAAGCCACACAAAAACAAATCCAAAAAAAACCTCCAAACCAAAACAACCCAAAACCCTGCAAAAAAACCCACCAAAACAAAACAAACCCAAAAACGAAGATGTTAAAACAGCTCTGACCCTATGCAGTTAACAGGATATTAACTTTCCACACAAGCTCACCCATACCAAGGGTCTGTGGCAGTCCAAACAGTGGCTCTGGGAGACCCAGGCATGAAGGAAAGGACTTGAGGTGTAAACCATAGCACTAAAGCTGCCTCTGGGGCAGGGGATCCATTCCAATGGTCAAAAAAAAACCAAAAACACAAAAAAAACCTAAAAAGCCACACAAAAACAAATCCAAAAAAAACCTCCAAACCAAAACAACCCAAAACCCTGAGCTGCCTCTGGGGCAGGGGATCCATTCCAATGGTCATGATGGCATTTTCTGGAGGTCCTTGACAGTGCTGGTGATTCTCTCCAGCTGTTTAACCATCAAACCAGGGTTATTCCAGAGGATCTCACTAAGCCTCACAGAACAGCTTGCTGACTGTGCTAGTCCATAATCATTTTTTTTTTAAGAAAACCCCAACTGATATTCTTTGTTGTCAGCACTATTTTAATTTCCAAAGCACCTTCATTTGAAGGCATTTCCATTCACCAGCTGGCTCAATATTTATTTCTTGTCCCCCCCTCTTCCAATCACACATGAAAATTAGAGGATAGGCAGAAGAGAATAAAGCAAAAAGTGGAAGATTTCAAGGGGTGTTCAGGGAGCAATTTATGGAAACAGCATGAATTTCTGCTCAAAGCAATGGGGAAATTCTGCTGCCTCCAGACACCATGATTAAAACACTGCATATTAGTTCCAGCTAAGTCAATTTTTCTTAAATTGAAAACTCTGATGTAACAAAGTTTCATTAATTTTTTTTTTGGAATTGCCATTGTCCCTGCCTATCCAGAGACTGAATACAAGTCATATATATTCAGTTACAGCAGGCTTAATATTCCCTCAGAGATTCTACACAAGTCAAGTTATTGTCTCTTGGCATCAACATTGATTTACTTGGATATTTTTTATTTTACTCTTTTCATTGAAAATATTCTTCCTTCACTCCCATATCATAATATTTTATTCCTTAGGTATTGTATGAGAGGAGAAAAGTGATTTTAATTTCTAATGTATAGGTGTAGATTACTTACTGAGTTAAAAAACTTGTACCAACAGTTGAGATATATGCCTCATCACAAATTATACTTTGCAATTCTGATCAGCAGAAATTATCTATTTCATACTTTCATTCTGTTCACATTCAAATAAGGCATCCAACAATCCAGTATTTAATTGAATAAAAGGAAAAAGCACCCTAGAATTTTGAAGAAACATTTTCTGTGATATTTAGAGTATTCAGATTACTTGCTCCTTTTCCAAAGCACGATTCTATTGTTAGAAGGTAAACCCTGAATAACACAGGGTGTAATTTAATTTGTTTTTCCAATTATCTTAAGAAGAGACTATAGAAACTGAGGGAGATGATACTGGGCCAGCACTGCTTCATAGCACATTTTAATCCTTTGTCATTGGTCAACAGTGTAAGAGAAGAAAACGGAACTTAATTACCATATTTTCCTTCACAGAATATCAAATTTTTGATTATAAATGTTTTATGACAAATAAATTAAAGCCCTACTCAGAAAAAAAATACATCATGCTTTCAATGCCCAGTCTGCTTTTGGGCAGGACTGAACTTGAGCAAAGCAGTGCTGCCTGCCCCTGCAATAAGTCAAATAGCACAGCACGAAATAAGTCCAATAAAAATAGACTGCAAGAAGATCAAAGTAGCAAGATATCCCTGCTTTTCTTCCATTTCCTAGGATACTCCTCTAACCTGGGTTTCTTTCATGCCCATCTTTTAAAACAGTCATTTAACATTTACACCTGAATTATTCCAGCTGTAAATCCCCCCGTTTAATACACCCAGCTTGTTTGGGGATGGCTATACAGCAGCATCCCTCGGTTCTTCAAAATGTTTACTCAGTAAACAGCTCTGAAGTTCTGACTGACAAAGTCAAGCAGAAAGAAGCAAGCAGCTGCTCTGCTTTCTCTCTGCACCCTTTAGTCTCTCCGAGGGAACTTCCACCCGAAGTGAAAATCACAGCTCGCCAGAGGAGTGTTTTCTGGCAGAAACACACAATGGGCTGGTCATTGACCCACGGGCTCTGCCAGTTCAGTACCACTCCAAACAGAATGTTTTCTCAGTCCTAGACCGAGTAACAATCAAACATGCAGCTTTTTCAGCTTATTCCTAAGAGCTGACCTTCTGGAGCCAGGGAAGCATCTCCTCGAGACGAGCTAAACCCTCGCCTTCCTCCAGCAGTGATGGCTGGGTGTGACTGCAAATGTACCTAGAAAAGAGAGATCCTGTGGCAAGTCTGGCTAGCTGAGGGGCTGGAGCAGCCTACCTGTATTCCTACAGCTCTCCTCCTGCTCTCTGGAGCAACAGAATTCACCATGTGCTAAGAGAGATCCCAATCACCCCTCCATAATTCATGATCTCGTGGCTTCTCTGCCAGGCAAATGTACAGGTTTTCCACCTGGAAGGCTTGCACTGTGAATTAAAATGTGACTTCCTTCCTTCCAGTGAAACAGAAAGGGAAATCAAAACTAATCTTCCCCTAGGTCCTTCCCTTCCCCCCAGTTTATGTGGCACAGAGCAGCCAGCAATAATCAAACCAGAGCCATTTAGTGTATGGTCTAGTCTTGCTGTGACTAATAGGATGATTGGTTGTATGGCTTCTTTATGGTTGTTCATTATATCACCCTTACATAAAGTAATTTAATTTCAGTGGGATAATTAGGGTATTTCTAATCTAACTGATAGTCTGAATGAAATGAGATTCTCAGAGGGAGATTTGTGTACCAGGAGATTGGTGACCTCCGGCCCCAATTTTCACACAATGTATTAAGCTGACAGCCTTACTTCCAAGCCCTGCTGCACTGGCTCCTCACCACTTGTGCAGATGTATGTGCTACAGACAGCAACTCCCAATGAGGCTCTTCCACCCAAAATGCCATTATTAAGGGAAACTGTCATTTTTGTTGTTTGAATCACAGGAAGATAATCCAGGTCATCATTCACTAGTTGAAAGTACAGCCCTGTTATTTATTTGCCATGCAAAGCATGCACCCAAATTCTTGACTTTAGACTGTGCCTTCCAGGGCAACATCAAATATATCCTACATTCACTTGATCAACACCTACACTTTCCTAAGTATTAAAAAGAAAATTGTACTCTGTGTTTTCCAGAAATATGCAAAACTTGAAGAAAGCAAAATTGAATCAATGCCATATTTTATTTATGAACCAAACCCCCAGGTTTATCTACCTTTTGCTGTAAGCTGTCAAGCAGACCAGACCTCCTGGCTGATTAACAGACAAGGTGCTCCATTTCTTCACTGGTATTTGTGTCCCAGCTCCCTTTTTTCCATGTCTCTGAAAACTGACATACTCCTTTCCCACATCCTCCAGCACCACCCTGGCCCAGACCAATCCAGCTCTCTGAAAGCAGAAAAAACCTTTTTTTTTTCCCTTCAGTAAAGTATGGACTGAATCTCACCTGAAAGCAGAAAAAAACTTTTTTTTTTTTTTTTCCCCTTCAGTAAAGTGTGGACTGAATCACTGTGACCAAACCCCTCCTCATCATTCCTGCAGTTGCACATTCCTCTGCTGATCCTTGGCTTTACCCTTAAACACCAGAAGCCCTCACCCACAGACCTCTGGAATTATTTCCCTGTGATTAGCAAACCTCTTCAACCTCAACAGCTTAGCCTTTAATCCTGAGAGCTAATAGCAGCAGAAAAGGCCCTACAAACTGAGGGAAACACTTTGCTCTGTCACATCATTTGGTTTTAGTGTTCCAATATTTGATTTAAGGACGGCAAATAAATGATATGAGCTTTCAGGCTTCTTTGTCCCAGGCTGACATAAACAGTGCAAGCAAGAGACTGAAGATTGAAAGTCTCTTTTCCAGACACAATAACAAGCTGGATGCAGTGAAATCAGAGCTCACACTAACTTCAAAAGCATCACAATTGCACCTACAGTTACACCCAAATAATCAACACACTGTGTGAAATATATATACACAGATATATATATACACACTAATATATACATATATATACTATGTATTTATCAAATATGTATTTTGTGTATCTATGGACACCCACTTAGTATGTGTGTGTATATATACACAGAAATACATTCATATTTTTTCTATTTCAGTGTAATAAAGCACAATTTAATGAAAACAAAACCTCCACATCTGCACTTGAGCAGAGATGAAAATACATGATCTATAGTATTTATACCTCAACACTTAAATCAATGGAGTTCACGCAGGGGTAATTATTTTCAAGAAATTTTTCTGCAATTAGCACCTTTTAAAGAGACCCATGTCATTTTAAAATCTCAAAACCCAATGAACTGCTACATATTAAAGCTACCTCTGTGTATCCATATTTTAAGCTCATAAATCTCCACCTCAAGCTTTATTTCACTCAGTCTCTCACAGTATCATTTTTCAGTAATGGTAATTTGTATTCTGTGTTTTTCACCAAGCCTTGCACTTGCAGCAATGTTGGGAATTTGTAGTTGCAAAGTCACTGACCTGAAATACAGTAGTGGCTGTTTTACAGAAGTCATGGTCTTGTTTAGGAGACTCCTGAGTTCAGGACACTATAAAACATATCAAGTTCCTTGACATGATAACACAAAGAACCCATTATAATTTAACAGGCCAATATGGAGCTCTTCCACAAGAAGAGTTACATACTAGAGATAACTTAATTTCAAATACATTTCCAGGAAAAGACAGTGCCAGTCAAAAATAGTTTTAAAATAATAAAATATTTTATAGCCTCTTCCTCAGATGGGTACCTTAAAACTTCCCAAATTATTATTCTTGGTCAAAAGAAATAAAAACAAATTAACACCTTACAACATTTGCAAGTAGTCTTGCATCAGGTGGTTGCCCAAAATATAGAATACTTTCTAAAGTAAATCAACTTTACATTAAATCAGAAAAGCTTAGAAGGGAAAATCAAAAGCTAGCACATTATTATTATTATTATATTGGTACATTTAAGACAGTACTGGATTCTTCTCCATTTCTGCATCTGCATGAAGCTGAATTGGGAGGTTTAGGTTCTTCACCCAAATTTATCACATCAAGAGAACTCAGTATCCATGTGTACTTTGGAGGAGTCTGACAGAGAATCACTGACTCTCCTTTAGTGCACCCTGACATCTCAGATGAAGTGCTACAAACTAAAAACATTTCTGCCTGAAGGATTTGATTTTCAAAAAATCCAGCTGTTAAGGAGTATATTAAATTTGAGCATTGAATGGTAATTTACACCACGTGGAAATTGTGTTTACAGTCGTTCATTTGCACAGGCTCATGGTTCCACACAAACAGAAATGACTGCCCTGAACTCCTGGCAAGAGGCTCCTCTCCTCCAGCCAAGAGCCTTTTAGCTAAATCTGCTGCCTCAGTTTGCTTCTCTTCTGAACCTTTTCAACCCTGTCAGAACTTCATTTCTTGTGCTTTTAAGAGAAATGAAGACTGAGGAACTCTGTGGTAACCTGAAACTCAGCTTTTTCTCCAAAAAGAGAAAAGTAAGAGAGCACCAAGGTACAGTTCATTTTTAGTCACTGAGCCTTCTGCTGGACTGAACTATGATTTATGTACACTCAAGCTGGGATAATCTGAGTTACAAGAAGGAAAACACAATTAAATCAATAGCAGAAAATTATCTTCTTTTTTTATGTAACTACTAAGTTGTGCCCTGATAGCAAACTGAGAAAGAGCACACAAAAAACCATCTCCCCTCCCCTTTTGAAAAAATAATAATAATTATAATAACCCTTTTATTCTTAGAACAGTTACTAGTGCAACAAATTTCTATGGTATAGTATAGAAAGTGTCAAGGAAAGAGAAGACACATCTATTCTCACATATTTCAGCAAGATTCAAACCATGCCAGCACTAACAATGATAAACTTAAATCACAAGAAGCCTTACTAAAGCTCCATTTTTAAAAGCTACAACTGCTTTGAAGATAGTATTATAAAATTGCTTTATTTCTTACCCATTATATTACTGCCACCAAACAAAATACTTCAGCTAAAAAAATCCAGACTGCTTCAGGAAAAGTCTTGAAGAAGTATCACTGTCAGCAGTGCTTGGAGGTGGGAGACAAACAGAAGGGAAGGGGGAAAAGAAAACACCAAATTTTAGGTAAAAATCACTCCTACTCAAATGTTACTAATCCAGTAATTTAATAATTTTTTTTTACTTTCACATTCTACCCTTTTCTTCCCCTGAATTTAATTTAGGTGCAGGGTTTGGATCTTGGCTGTAAGCACTACAAAATATTAAAATACTCTGTAAAACCACGTCAGCATTGTCATGAATGCAGTCTCCAAAGAGAACTGCAAATCATACAATTCTTAGTGCAATTTGTTCAGTGCTTAAAACACTCAAGACTCGCCAGGAAGAGGTTATCTATATTGATGTGTTATAGAAAACTCATTGACTAACATAAACTTTGCCACCACACTTCAGCACAACCCGTGAACTAAATTAAAGAGTAATTCCCCAACACTGCAATGAAAATAAAAGATGAAAAAGACAAATATACTGTCCGCTAGAAAATTCATAAATGGTTCACACTTTGTGCCTTATCATGGTCTTGCTATTTTATCCTGGGAACAGCAATTGTTTAGCTTGTTTCCTCCATTGTCTCCAGTGGTTATTGGAATCACATTTCTAGGGTAAACAAGGTGAAAAAAAAACCCTCTTTCCCATTGTCCCATGTTCTGCCAGCGAGGTTTGAAGAAAAGTAGGACTCCCAATAAGTTTTCTAATCCAGATAAGCAGGGCTAAAATATCTGACAGCTGCTTCACGCTCTTCATCATCATCTGAAACAATCAGTACGCATTAGAGAGTACTTTTCCCTTTACAAAGGTGATAATTAGATAACAAGCTGAGATTAAAGTAATTACAGTTAGACAGCTGGCAAGGCAGCACAGTCATGTTGAAATATTGTTGATACTTCAGCATCTGGTTCTAATAACAGCACAGGCTAAAAGATTTTACATTAATTACAGAACATAATTTAATATAAACATATTTAATTACAATTGATGAGCGATAAACTGTTCAAGAGTGACTTAACCCCTTACACATGTCAAAATGATGGGAACTTCATATATATCTTTCTACTTTAAGAGCAGGCTACAGACAGTATGAAAGGTTAGGAATCTCCAATTTTAAGAGAACTCTGTAGATGGAAAGGTGAATTATTGATACATTTAAAAAAAATCTAATTTAAAAACAAGCTAAAACTGCCAGCATACTACAGAATTCAAGACTGGCTGCATTTAGGCAGAATTGCAGCTAAGCCCTAAATTGCTATCTCAAAAATTCCACAGCAATTGCCACCCAAGCCTGAGGCATCCACAGCTCCCTGGTGCCTGTGTAGTTTTCCCAAGGATGCTCTCAATTCCTCTGATCTTATCAACGCTAGGCAGCACAGAGCCTCTGCTCCTTCCTGAGCTGTGGATCCAGCTGCAAGGACCTGCTCCGGGAGCTCAAGGGCCCTCCTGTGTATTTGGAAAAATCCTTGCATGAGACACCAAACAGTTCTGGCAGCGCTGATCCTGGGAGGGGGTGACTAACCAGGAACCTTCTCCATCCCTCTTGCTCTTGTGCTCCTCCCTGCTCTGCTCAGCATTCTGGTTTCCTCTGTGAACCCAAGCAAAACTATTTGGGGTTGGCAAGGGCTCTATACAAGAGCTCTATAGCTTAAAAAATGACAGCAGTGGGAGAAAAGGGTGGAAATGAGACAAGTTAATTCCTCCATTAGGAAGAAAATGAAAGGAAGAAATGCTTAAGCTAGTGTAGAACATCAAAAGAGGCCACGGGGATGGTTAGGGGCGCTGAGAGGAAGCAAATGAGTGAGGCTGAGGGCACTGGCTGTGCTCAGCCTGGAGAAGGGGACACCTCAGTGCAGTTACAGCATCCTCACCAGGGGAAGAGGAGGGGCAGGCACTGATCTCTCCCTGGTCTCTCCCCCACCATGACCTGAGACAGGACTTGAGGAAATGGCACGAAGCTGAATTAGAGGTTTGGGTTCTTCATGCAGAGGGTGGCTGGGCACTGTACACTGAAGTGGTCACAGCACCAAGCAGGTTACATTTCAAGTGTTCAGACAACATTCTCAGGGATACAGGTGGGATTCTTGGGGTGTCCTGTGCAGGGCCAGGAGCTGGGCTCAGTGATTCTGATGGGTCCCTCCAAACTCAGCACATATCAGGAGCATGGTCTGGCCATGCAGGTGTATAAAAAAATCACTGCCTTTGGGCTCCTGCCTGGCACTCCCCATAGTCAGAGAACTCCTTGTGCCTGAAGTCTCTCCTTGCAGGAACATTTTCGTGTTTGCATCCAAAAAAGGCAAAGATAGGATCTCATCGACACCAATCCATTCAAAAGTAAAAATTTTCTGATATCTGGGACTTCATTTGAAAGGATCAATTAAAAACCCCCAGAGACAAGAGAGGCTGGGTATTCTGTGACCCTGAAGATGGCATGCAATATGAGTAACAAAAATTGATAACTGTGCACTAACCATGTTGCATAACCCATTAAAGTAATTTTAGGTCAAACATGTATTAGCTTTGGTTTCCATAAAGGCAGAAAGGTGAAATTAAGTTATCTCAAAAGACAGCATATGTTCTCTAATAGAATTTGGCACTTGTTTTCTGAAAGTGCAGCTTTTCCCCCTCCATCTTCAAACAGTCAAGAAGGAAATAATCCTTTAGGTTGCTTTAGGAAAGAAATTGAAAAAGTAGACCAAAAGCAAAGCTGCAAACATACATAATTCTCTTTCCCAGGCCAGCATCATTACAGTTACGCACAAATCACAGGATATTTTTGCAGCACACCTTACTTGTGCCCTGGACCTGTGTTGTGCACAGCCCACAGTGTTTAGACAGTTCTGGTTAGCACAGATCCTGCAGTTTGTTCAGCCAGCTGTAATATTTCTGTTGAGATGGTAAAATCACCTTTTTATGAGCCTGTTCCTCTGTTTCCCACTCAAAATAAAACAGGCATCTAGCATATCCCATACTTATGTACAGGGCTATTGAAAAACAAACAAGCAAATAAATGTAGCAGGGGTCCTGTGAGGTGGTATGTTACCAAAAAAATCCCCTAAAACACAAAAAAAACCACACTGAAATATTACACTTGAGAGAATGCCAAGGAGGATGCTCAGGGGTTTTAGTCCCTTGATTAAAAGATTAAATTGTATGTCTCTCACAGCTACTAGATCAGAAAAGGTAATTAACATCTTTTGGAAATTGATGAGCACTTTCAATTTTTATTTAAAAGCTCCTATACAAATCTAGCTCTTTAGTTAAACAAGCCTCAGATAATGATAATGGATTTCTTTAAAAAAAATCACTGTTGATCTCTTTGCTCCAAATATATTACACTTCCCTGGGTAAAGATATATGGAAAAAAATTATCATTTGTCTGTGCTGTAAAATAAACAACTGCCATTGATGGGATGCTCAAAATAATGAGCCCTTTGGAAAAGTTAGTCTAAGAACTCCATAGTCTTCAATAGAATTAATTCAAGAGAAATCATGATGAGCTTAATTTCACCTCCACACCTCTTCTCTTATTTTCTAATCACTCTTTTAACACTTGTGGACAAATGAGTTATTCCACAGAGATAGCTAAATGAAGGATAGTGAGTGCTACCTACTTGAACAGATTTTTCCTATAACAAACACAGTTTTTCTGTGTTTCTTCCCAAAAAACAATTCTTCATTTTTGTCCTTGTCTGGGGTTCAGCACCATCAGTGATGTCAATAGAACAGTGACTTGTTATCCCATCAACACATTGCATTAAATCATTTTATCTGCAAGACCTCCTTGCAGCCCTACAAAAAAAAAAAAAAAAATAAACATTTTAAGCTTTCATGAGGTAAAATTAGTCCCAAGTCAACTAGAGTTGCACTTTCACTGGTGGAAAGCAATCTAGTATAGAATAAATACTAAGTGATTATTTCATTATGTCTTCAAGCTTTCAATATTTGGAACTTTAAACTTAGCAATAACAAAAAACCCAACACGCATCAAAATTTCTAGATAACACTTCCACAGAAAGATTAAATATGTGGTCTGAACAAGCTGACAACTTTGATGAATAAATTTTGATGAACTGCTTTTTCTTACCCTTGGATTCCTGTCATTATGTGAATTTTGATGTTGTGTTAAATCTGGAAGGTCAAAACCCAATTATACTGTTGGAGTTGCAGCTCCTCCAACAATTTACTTACTCTTCTGAGCTAGTCAGTCCAAACCAAAACCAAATTCTACTTTATCCACAGAGCAAACAGAATATATATTGCTGGTACACAGCAAGGACTTGACTCCATGACTCTGTGCAGATGCTCCAGCCATTCCCCAACAAGTGAAAATTTGCTCAAAGCTTGCACAGTTAGCTTCTCTCAGCAAGAACACAGAAGGAGGGGGCAGATTTCAGCCTCAAGTGACTGATGCAGGATACACAATAATTCCCCTCAGGTTTTCTGATGAATTTTCACTCAGAAAAATGATGTAACCCTGCTCTTCATCCTGATCCTATAGCAAGTGGGAACTCTGAGCTTGGGAAGAGGAAGGTTTTCAGGACTGATGCATTATTCCATTTCAGCATTCTCTCATCACTCAGAACCACTGTGGCCTGGCTCCTAACCTCAGGAGAGACAAAGCAAAAGTGCTGAAATAGAGAGAAGTCACAATAACCTTCAGCTTGTGAAGGGCTTGTGAAGGGAGACAGACATTAACCAATTAACCAGGGCAGGAGGTGGAAGAAGAGGTGGTGGGGAAGAAGGGAAAAAGACAGCCACAGGTTACCTTTTCAGAAGACAGTCTGGTTAAGGACTTAGCATTCATTAACAAAAAAAGGCAAAAAAATCCATTTACAAGTGAAGATCACATTAGCTCATGCAAGACCCTGATCTTCCCAGTAGTTTCAGGGCAGAGAGGCATCTGAGGATGAAAGTTCAGCACGGTGCTATTAATTGTGCTGTGCAGAATCACTGATGTTCTTCAGCAGGCTTTGCTTTCTGAACACAAATATACATACAAAGAAATTGGGTGTGCAGTGGTATTTCATGGTAGATGATGACATTTTGGCAAAGGATGGTGTGTGGAAAAAAAAATCTGCCATACTATCTAGGCTTTACTTCCTACAAAACATCATGTATAACAAAGCAGAGACAATGTTGATCAGGACAAGTTGGCCCCAACAAGCTATGTTTTTCTTTATGTCACCTCCTGGCAGCTAAGAGAGGTTGAGAAATTCCCTTGTGGGATAGGAAAAGGCTAGGACAGGAAATCCTCTGGTTTTTAATATGGATCTCTGTAGCACATGAGACATAAGTGGATGCTAAGTATCGTCATGCAGCAATTCTGGTTTCCAAAGTCACTCATCCCAACCTTCCTTCCTAAATCTTGTACAGACAGGGGCTGGCCTGTCCATATTGAGTGCCACATGCCACAGGCATCCTTTTACAATCCACACACTGTTCTGGGAGTTTCTGTAAGAGCTGGATGTAGCCCAGTCCACACATAGGCTGTGATTATTCAAGTGCTTGTGGCCATACCTCAGCAAGATCCATCACATGAAACAACACAACATCAACAAAAGATTACACTAAATAACTTAATTGAACCTGCTTAAACAGGAGATATAGACATCTGAGATTTATCAACAGATTTATTTAACATCTAAGAGAGTAACACCACCATCTTCTCACACTTCAGCCTACACTGATGCCAAAACAACCTGAAACTGAGAACATTCACCATCAGATGGTTTTAGAATGATGTCTCTAACACACCTACTGGCTCACATGCAAAACATTTTCCACCACTCTCTTCTCACTCCTCCATACACTTATTGACTTTATTCTGTCACTGTTCACCGCTGCTCTCAGAAGAGGGACAATATTTGTTTTGTCATTCATCGCTTATTAGACATTACGTGCCTAACTCTTGTACACAATACCCAAAATACAGCTATATATACAGAAAAAAAGGCAGCTAAAGATTTGATCCAATATTTCTTCTTTCATACTCAACCTTTTTGTTTACTGATCTATTTGTGACGTCTGGTCTTTAATATTTTACTTTGTATGGTAGATAGCAGGATGTGAAGAATACAATCTCTGATTCCAGAGAGTTTAAGCATAAAGTGAAAGCCAGTGTCTCAACCTCCTTTCTCCTCCTGCTCTATTAAAAAACAAAAAGCCTCATCCGAACAAACAAACAAAGAAACCTGAAAACCACATCTGCTCCACGAGGCACTCCAGATGCAATGCCTGTTGGCCATGCTGCAATTGTTCTGTGCCACTGCTCATGCCTCAGCAGAGGCTGACATGCTTCAGGGCAAAAATTCCTTTGTCTGGCACATCTACCTTTTGTGAATCGCAGTGTACCCTTGGAGGTGAACACTGGGCACTTGGATACAGGTTCAAACAAACACACACACACAAAACACATACAAACCCCCCTCCCCCCCAGCTCAAACAAACCAGGTCATCAGAATGGATGTAAATTAAAGCCTGGGCTCTGGCAAATAAAATTGAAAGCTTCCACAGCACTGGAGAAATTTCAGATAGGCAAAGGGTATTATATTCACTAAATCCAACACAATTGAGGGATAAGAGGTAGTTTACAAGATTTGAGTGGAGAAGAGATTGAGTTTAGATCCAAATGACCCCAAATTTTGAAGGAATTCAACTCTAGATCAGAACCATGGTAACTCCAGGGCATGTCGTTTCCTCATGGGTTTTTTTTTTTCTGTACAGAATGTACAAGTAATCAGGTCCATCTGCAAGAGAGAACTTCCATTTCACTCTTCAGCATTTAAAGCAGATTAGGACTCCAGGTGGGATTTTAAAAGAGGCAATATTTAAAAATTAGCATATTTACCATAATCATTTTCAAGCAATTTGCATCCATCTTACAGGTTACACGCACACTAATGTCCACCCATGTGGACACATCAGTGCTCTGAAGAAAGAAAACCTGCATGTGTCTGGAGAGCAGCAGGCAGCTTTGATAGACAAGTGCTGCAAGGGCAGTGGGGCTACCTAATAAAAAGGAGCTAAAAAGACAAGCTGGACAGTAGCACTGCATGCTAGCACAGTTTGATCCTTTTCATTCCATTAGGGGTAAAAAACCACAGCCCTCAAGGACCTAGAAATAGAGGCTGGAAAACAGATCCATGGCTTTGCTTTTTGCCTTCCTCAGAGGATTATACTTTTACAAACAGAAATCCAGCAAGAAGGAAGCTGAAAATGCATATTTGTTTTGATAAATTTATTCATGAGCTGAAATGGTACATGTAAAAAAATGTTTTATTTAATTTAATGAAAAAGTAATCATCTTTTTGATAGGTGATAATTAACCATTATTCTGTCATAAACAGAAAAGAGAGATGTACTTATGTAGATTTAACTGAGCATTGTGTTAATCACACTGCAGTGACTCAAAACACAAAACCAAAGTTTCTTACACAAAGTATTCCTTTTGCCAAAGAAAATACAGCCTTAGTATTCCTGAAAGCCAGCTCATGACTACAGATATAAACCTTCAACTCAGTTTTACCCAATACATTTTTATGGAGTTTCACAGCCAGATAGAAACTGATCAATTGTCACGATGACAAATTTAAATCATTTACACTTGTGTTGATTATTAAGGATAAAAAACTTCTCTGTGTGTACAATTTCAGGAATTTGGCAGCAGTTCTCCAAGTATCCCAAGCTTTAAGTCAGATAAAATTGTGTGGTGTTAAACATCCATCTTAGCAAGAGATAAGGCACAGACCTCTAGCTCCACTCAGCCACAACGTGAGAATTAAAGTGGTGAGAAACAACAAAGAGGGGAAAGGTTTGTCCAAAACACTCAGGACAGTGCCAGGCTGGGGAGTAGCCAACACATGTTTACATTTGCCTTCCCAGTAGGAAAAGCATGAAGTTCACCTTTTCAAAAGAGCAGTGACCACACATTTACAAACACTGCTTCCTTCAAAGTGGCAGCCAAGACTGCCCAAGAAGCCACCAAGTCCAAGGGTAAGGACCACAAATCAAGTCAAACCTTCTACATATCTCATTTCTACCTAAACGTAGTTAACACAGAAAATGGAAGGGCTCAGATGTAGTACTGTAGGCAGTGTGAAGAAAAATAAAGCTCAGGCATAAAGATGTTCCAGGTCCTCATATGCAGAGCTTAATTTTTTTTTTTTTTTTAAGATGCATTTTCCAAATGTTACATACCTTTCATAATGCAAAAGAGGCTGTGAAGGACTTAAATACTGTGCATAAGTGCCTTTGAGTGTGTGCCTTAGCATAGCCAATCCCATGGAATTTATAAATTAATTTACAGTCCTTCAAGAGCCCAATAATGGCTCCAGTTCTGCAGTCATATGATTAATATCACCAATCCACTACTAGCTTTTATTTCCATCCTATTTAGAGAAAATATACAAGCCAATCTGACCCAGTTCAGTCTTGCTTGAAACCACCAGAGAATTATGCATAGATCCATGACATGAAAAAAACCTAATTTAAAAACAGATTAACATGCAAATCTGGTTTGAATTATTCACTTTACAGCATTTATATTTTTCAAAAAAAGTTGGGCGACACATAGACTGTGTTTACAAAAGGGCCTGCACATCTGCATTGCTGCTTGTGAGGAACAACTACTGTAACATTTCCCATTTTCTTACACTGAATGATGTATGAAAATCATACCAAAACTGTGGCAGATGGATTTTCCCCCAAAGGTAATGCCCTGTTAAATAAAGGACTTAAGAGAAAAAAGAATTTGGACTGAAGGCCTCATTCTAGAAGTAGAACAATGGTAGATTGGCCTGCAGGGAAACCACTCTAATAATGACTTTACAGCTTCACAGTGTGCATTTCAGTCCAGGCACTTAAAGGCAGTGGAAGGGCCCTGCACTGGGTAGGAACTTTTCATTCTGTCAATATGGACAATAAAAATGAAGATAAAGCCACAAAAAGGAAGTGGGGAAAGCAATTATAAAAGAATCCAAAATCATGATCTCCATCAAATTAAGTAAGTCTTGGTCTTTCTGAAATAGTCTGCTCAGTCTGTATGAGACACTGAACAAGTTACAGTAAAATTAAGGGGTTTGGGAATAAAAGATTATTGAATAGATAAAACTATTATCAACTACAGCTGCGTAAATAGTATTACAAAATTCTTACCCCCACCCCAATATCTAACAAAATCTATGTATATCTAAATGTCTAATTGAAATAAATAAATAAATAAATAAATTTGGTGGGGAACTGTTCTACACCAATCTGTTGGTTCCCATCACTCTTCCTACATCCTCAGCCTTGAAGGTGATTTTGGACACCAAAAACCCCAGATCTGATGTCTACTCCCACCTAAATCACACAAAATCAAGTCTCTGCGTGTGCACACATATATTTGTAAATATATATTTATACACACATATATATGTATTCCATGTATATATGTGTGTGTACACATTCATATGAGACATATTTACATACATGTAAATGTCTGCATGTGTATACACACACAAAGAAAATTTGTATGAGAATATGGAGCAAACAAATGGGAGTAAATGTTATGTGAGTGTTGGTTGTGGTCTTCTCACTCCATACCCAAAAATCAGCAGCATGAGAGCACAATATATTTGATTATTGAAACTGCAAAGACTGACAAGATGTCAGAACTTGAGAATGGTGAATCTGACATAAGGATCACAAAACTGATGTCTGTCCCAAACCAAAATATTTTTCAGAAAAAGTCACCTCCATTGCTTCCCCAAGGACACAGTTATTCTCATGACCCTTCATTATCTGAAACATAACCAAGTGCTACTCCCCAAGCTGTGGAAATATGAGAATAGAAATGTTCTCACTGGAACTAAAAACCTAGGCTCAAAGGGCTAAAGCACCAGGAAAATAAATTTTGGGCACATAGCCCTAAATAGGCTTTGCCAGATGGAAAACACTGCTGGAAAAACTCACACATTACATCTTGCATGAGTGGCTCAGATCAGGGGAAGCTGAACCAAGGAAAGGGTAAGGAAAATGTGCTGAGCAGTTCAGAGCTACTTTGGGCAAGTGCTCTTGACCAAAGGTGCATCCACACTGTTGGATAAACTGTTTTAAAACTGAGCTGTGCAGTATTACTTGTGATTCAGGATGCCAGCACAGCCTTAGCTATCATTCTCCATAGATGCCACTGCCATTTCCATTGGCTAGAAGACAATAAACTAACAATGAGGCACTGTGAGTAATGAGGGTTGCTTTTGCATTGTCCAGGAGCAGAGTTTAGCACGCCCAGTACAACCAGAGCAAGGCTTCTCTAGGTCTGATCTGACTGCTCACAGAATATAAGGTGGGTATGTGAAAGTGGATCAAACCCCATCACTCATCTTCTTTCCAGGCTGTGCATCATACCAAAAGACTGAAGACTAAGTGGCATTTTCTGGAAATAATCAAACTTCAGATAGTCAAATTTCAAATTCTTTGTATTTTATTTTCTCTGTTAACGTCTAAATATAAGTGTCAACATCACTACAGTGAGTCTTGCTAAAGTGAAAGAGAGTAAAGGTTTATTTTAAAGCTATTTGTTGCCGAGATAAAGTGGTAAATCTAGGAAGGAATTGGACCAGTGGAAAGGCAAGGGAGCATTGGGAGTGACCTTCCCTTTGAAGCTGTGCTTTGGGAGCCTGGGAGCACAGCCTGGCAGGCCACAGGGACCCAAGAAGGGCTGCACTGCAAGCTGCCAGGAAAAACAGGGAACTGCAGCAGCCCAGGGGAACTTCATCCCTGCCTCAGAGCACAAAGGGACTCGCTGCATAGCTGTGAGCAATCCCTGAGGTATTGAATGTTTAGCTGGGAGCAATCCCCCAGGTGTTCAACCCTTGTGTGGGGCAGCCTCACATGTTTCTGACAGACCAAAGCAGCCTGAAAACAGAAGCTGAGGTTCCAAGCATGAACAGTGCCACACACGCACAAAAAAAGTTCAGAGTTCTGATAAATGCCACTGCAGGCATGCACATCCAAATAGATATTAATTACTTATTTTCTTAAGTTTAGTGTATCTAGTGGAAACCCAGTGTTGTGAAATCAGGAACAATTAAGAGTACAGGTGATTTCCAAAGGTATGCCTGCCAGTGGCCCACATGCTTTTCCTAAGTCCTTCTTTAAATATTAGCAGCATACATTTCCAAAATGATAATACCTACACTAAAATATTAATTACCTGCAGAGACTTAAGCCACATACTCAGTAATTTATCTGCTAGAACAATTACACGTCTAATACCTTTCTTAGTCTAGTGAAATGAGCTCCAAGTTAAAGACTGAAATTCTTTATCTTTTCTGAAATATACAAAGCCAAAATGGAATGTCCTATTAATATTAAAAGACAGCTACTAGTAAAAGTCAGATAGTTCAAAGTTAAGTGGAATGATCTGTTGTCCCTAAGCACTGATCCACATATTCCCAGAAACATCCAAGAACCTATCTGTTCTAACCTCCACTGAGCTAATTGAACATGGAGAGTGGGTTTGTTCCATCAGATGTGTTCATTTCTTCTAAGAACACCCTATGGAATACCAAATGTACTAAATATAGCTGTCAACATTAAAAGCCTGCAACTGGAAAGTGCTATTAAAGAGCTAAGTGTACTTCACTTGGCATTATAAAGCCAAAGCCCTCTTTAAAGATACATCATGTTATTAGAGACTATTCACATTAATGCAAAAATCATCATTCTTAATATATTTTACAAGGCATGTCTAGGCTACTTCCAGGCTCAAGAGTTCCTCAATTTCTCCCACATTTACTGGTAATTACATGGATGAATCAATAGTGTTTCAGGGAGGACAAAGAGAGAACTGTAGCAGATCCATACACTGCGTCCAGGTAAAGCTTCAAAAGCAGAAATGATACAACATCTGTAAATGCCAACTTCTTACTCTACTGCATTTACCATTGCAGTGTCAAGGTCCTACACATTTTCAAATTCTTACAGGTTTTTTAGGAAACACAGAGATTCCTTGGAAAGCTTCTGCAAACTATGAGAGAGTATCTGCATCTAAATGTCTAATTGAAAAGAATTCCTCAGTGTAAATATACAGAATTCGTGGTGGGAAGGAAATAATGCAGAAATGGAAGCACAAGAAAATCTAGAAAGTACTAAGCCCAAGGAACATTTTGCTAAAATCACAAACAAAATGTATATTTCACATATATATAGCAAAACTCCTGATTACTTTCAGAGGATTCTTTGCTTCTGCCTCTACAACTCCATCCTGATTAACAGCACCTCAGTGGAACTATTTGAGACCAAAATTAAACATGTAGCTGGTACTCTGGTCTCTGCCAGAGAAGGCTCAGAAACATGGTGGAGGCTCTATTCATTTAAGAATACTGTAGTTAAGCACCCCTAGTAAATGTAATAACATAGAATAGTTCAGGTAAGTGATATTAATTTACCACAACCCCTACTGCACACCCCTCTGTTGGTCCTAAAACATGCAAGACTCATTTCAAAGACATGAGTTCAAGCAACATGTTGTTAAGCGTGGCAAACAATTTGTGCATCTCCCTTCCACACCCCTTCCTTTCCAGTTTGTGGGAATTCATAAAATGTCAGCCATTTTATTTCCACCCTACATAATGCATTGAGATCACTTATTCTAAAAGTAACTCTGATTAAAGACAAGATTTCCTTCCAGACAATCCCTCCCAGAACTTTGTCATGGACAACAGGCAATTTTCTCTTAAGTATTAAAGACAGCTACTCAAATTAGAGAGTAGAATTAGCACCAGTATGAAACAACACTCTATAAAGTCAAATACAGGCTGCATAATCTTGAGGAATCTCAATTCCAACAAGCCAGATAAGTAAACTACTAGATCACCTATTACAAATCAGTAACAAGAACCTCTCAGAAAATAATATTTTCCTCTCTATAAAATCAGGGTCAGTTTAAAATACCATGAGCATCACAGAACACTCATGTCTTTCCTAGAGTTCAGAATACTGTTTGGCAGAGCACTAATTAAAAAAATCAACTAATTCTGGCCTTTACCATAGTAACAGAAACATTCATGTTAATAATGTCAGCATGGTCTAAAAGTGAAAGCATACCCACAGCAAAACACAGCAAACTGAGAAGGAAAACTAATTTTTTTCTCCAGATGAAACCTGTGTAATATTCATGCCTGAAGTTAAACACCAATATGGTTCTTTCAACCACGACTGATCCAAGAAAACACAAATAATAATAATGAATTGATTTGGAGGAACGAACAAGCACCACAAAAGCATAAACTACCAGCCAGAGAAGATTTCTCCATTGTTTACTCTGCAGAGCACACATTATTAGAGCCAAATCCCATAGGCCTTGTTTTTGTCAAAGTTCCCACCAAGTTCAGAAGCCATTTTTCCTACTTTTCCCTCACGCTGGAAAGATAAATGCAATCTTTTTGTGGCACACAGCAGAACCCTCTCATGTAGCTCATCCTCTCTTTATTGTTGCAGGCTGTAGGAGAGCAGGGACTTTTGTATGGCTGGGATTTTCCCATTGCAAGCACTCGCTGAGGAATAGTCAAACTCTGATTAGACATTACAAAACCTTCTCAGAAGGCTTTCTGAACCACAGCCAGCAGGATTCCCTGCAGCATTAAGGCCAGTCTTGCTCCCACTACAGTCTGTGGGACTTTTGCCAAGGATGTAAGTGGCATTATGACTGGTCTCCAACAGCAGATATTACCCATCACTCTCAGGACTTGATTAAAGACCTACCCACCTGCAAGTATATAATAAATAAAGAGCTTAATTGCATAATTAATTACAAGGGCTTTTAATCCACAATAGACAACACCATAGGTTTTAGGTAGCCCACATAAAGCAAACTATTCATTAGATCAGTATTTGCTTGATAGCAGTTTGCAGGAAGATTGCAGAGGGATTCATTCAAGAGACACATATTTTCAAGAGCCAGAAAACACAACAGGAAGAAATAAAATAAAGTGAAATCAAAAGAGTTCCACTGCAGCCCAGACCTACAGGCAGAAATAATTTCATACTCTGTACACAGCCTTCCAGCAAAGGTTTTTTCTAACAATATATGCACGATGGGCAGCGATTTTGAATAATAAGTGCAATGCTGCTGCTAGACTTTTTTTTTTTTTTCCAAGGCACCAGGCAGAGATGTAGCAGTGTACACAAGTGGGGTGTAAAGTCAATGGGATTACATTTTCCTAATTATTTTCTGCTTGAGGTTTACATCGCATACACAAAACGAGATCAGCCGGGACTTGCCTCTCTAACAAATCACTCAGACTTAAACATTGCTCAGATAAACAAAAGAGGGGGGGCAAAGCTGAGAAAAGGCAGAGAAGTGCTTCTTCAGCCGCAGTTGCAAGGAACAAAAACCTGGAGGGGGAAAAAAGCTGTTGGACCGCCACCAAATCTCCCCCCACTAGAGACAAGAGCCCATCTGCTGAGCTCTGCAACTTAGCTTTAACTACCATTCAACTCGCGTCTCTGCAGAGATCAATCTGCAGAGCTGGCAGATGGACCCCTGCTTCCCTGAGTCGCTGTGTTATTTGTTTAATAAATTTAATTAATATCCATACTGCACTGGATTGCTCCCAGAAAGGGGGCTGCAGCTCTCGCTTTCCCCGATAGCAACATGATGAGTGATTTCCCAGAAAAGACCAGATAACAGTACCCCCAGGCCACTGAAAAATTAAAAGTGCCATGTGCTTACATTACTTCCCATGTATTAATTTTTGCACTGCACTAATTTGTTCTTGAAGCCTATTTTAACTTTATAAAAGTACGGGATTTTTGAGAAAGTCAAAATTCATTTTGGTTTGTATCAGTTACAAAATTAATTGGGAAGGAAAAAAAAGGCATCAAATCTAATTGGATTTCCAAAAATTTTATCCATTTGCAGGAAGGAAACAAATTGTTAATGAGGGTGTCTCCTCAGGCAATGTATATTGTCACAGTTTTTGCCAACAAGTTATAGGCATGCAGGGTCATGTTGGACATGCTTTGGAGCACACTTATTTTAACCAATAAAGACATATTCAGCCCACATAAAATAATTTTTAGAAGTATGAAGGATGAAAGAAAATAAAACTACTAACAAATTTTTAGAGCAAAAAAGCATAACAAAACACATGCTATGGTATTCCAGCAGCAAGAGGAAGCATAAAACATGCACAAGTGGTGAGAAAAAGAAACCATTGTTTGCCTTCAATATTAGCATTTTTTATTTCCTGCATTTAAAATTTTTAATTTCTCATCCTAAAAAATTAAACTGAGACATAATTAAGAAAATTATTTCAGTCAAGCGTATTCAACTCCTAGAGTTGTGTTAAATTTCTCTTTGGGCCCCTTATTAATTTCCTTATTACGTCACCTTATGGCTGGAATATTTCACCCTGGTGCTGGTGAGCTCAGGTGTCCTAGTGGGCAGCCCAGGCTTGCCAGTGTTATCTGCAGCATCTAACCTTTCCTAACACCTTTCCCCAGAAGCAGCTGTGGCAGGAAAGGTTAAGCACACCTAAACACTTCTGTGTGCCCCTGGGGAGGGCAGGGGGAGAGGCACCCACCCCTCAGGCCAGCCTGCACACCTGCTCCTGGCACCAGCTCTGGTCCATCCCATTTCAAGTCAGCCTTATTTCTTCAAACCATGAGCTTCTGTAAGAGGCCTTTGCTGGTTCAGGATTATGAGTGAAGCAGGTTAAGCAGCAATAGGACACAATTCTGCACACAAAATTAAATGCCAAAGAGGCATTTAACAGCTTTAGTTAAGCACTGCTCTCTGGCAGAGCTCTCCTCCTGGTAGTCTATCCCTGCACTTTAACCTTTTCCACCACTGCTGCCACTTTTATAGTGAATATCTCGCCTTACCTTCAGAAAGCTACACAGCCACAACAGCAGTAACCACGGGTGTTCTGTCACCACCAAAGACAGCAGTGGGAAACATCAGGGAATAAGGGCTGGGTCACTTCAGCGGTGTCCAAAATGCAATTACCTTCCATCTGCAGAATGAAATCCACTTGTTGAGAGAGGATCCAGGAAGGCAGCCCTGCATGGGAGGGGGAACAAGTGAAAACCCCTACTAAACCCAGCTGAAGACCCCTCTGTGAGCTCTGGCAGAGCAGTTGCAGCTCCCAGACAAGAGCAGGCAGGGCCACCCACAGCACACAGAGCTGGGCAGTGTCCCCATCACAAAAGCAGGAGTCACAGCAAAACCAGAGGTGTTAGGGAGTTAGAACTGCCCCAAGGATAAGTTTGGGGAATTCTTCTTACAGACTTCACTGAGAGTTTCAAAGAGGTGTTTAATACAAAAATAACTTGTACAGCTCAAAAAAGGTTGACACAGGTATCAATAGATTTCTTTTGCATCGCTGGGGCATCTGTCTGAGCTCTGAAAGAAATTAAGTTTCCTCTTGAGTATAACCTCTAAGCAATGTTTTCTCTCCTACCTCTAACTTTGCAAAAAAATTACAAAGTCAAACGACTGGCTACCAAATATTTACATAGCAGCTTTTGTCCATTAGCAATCTTGCAATTTTTATAAAACTGTTATTTATCAATCCTGTCCTGCAAGCAGGGAAGCTGAGAGAGCAACTTGCCACAGTCACCTCCTCCTCAAGGTCAGTGGTACAGCCAAGAGCAGAGCCCTCATTCACTCATTTTGTAAGTTATTAGTTGGAGTCTTGAATATAGTGAAAATCAAAAATAAGACAGGCTTTTTAAGCAGAATCTACATTTCAGAGAGACGGAAAGCAAAAACAGAGCAAATCATCAACATGGTATATTCTACGGATTTCATGCACTTCAGCACCAGGTGTTTGGTGCACACAGCCTGGCATCACTCCAAGCACCAGCCACCCTCACCCAGGGCAGGTTTAACACCCCAAGGAATGGAAACCCTCCCTGGAGCCACAGAGCAGCCCCTGCACACTGCCAGTCCAAATCCCTGCCCTTCAGCTGTCACCCTGTTCTTCTAAGTTCTTCTGATGTTTGCATTCTTGTAACGAGCTTTCTCATGTGATTTTCTCTAAATAGTTATTGTTGTACATTCTTTTCTGGAGGAGGAGAAATCTGATGGACTGTTGGTTTGTCCAGTGTCATTGGAGAGGTGGCACTGTCATCTTCCAATCCACTGTCACTTTTGGAAATCTATAAATGTTGGAGTCAGAAATTAAACTTCCCTCCTTTTTACCTTGGAGATTCCAGTGTCCGCGTCATTTTATTTTGTGTCCTTTAGCAACACTCAGACACTCTCACCAGGGCAGGTTTAACACCCCAAGGAATGGAAACCCTCCCTGGAGCCACGGAGCAGCCCCTGCACACTGCCAGTCCAAATCCCTGCTCCCCAGCCACGAGTGGTGGAATCCCGTGGAGAGGGCACAGCCTGTCCTTTGTGCAGGGGACACCGGAGCTCCTTTGGCAGGAAAAGCTGGGAGGCTGCAGCCCCCGAGTGTCAGAGAGACGTGCAAGGGACTCCCCAATTCCCAGAGGCTCTGAATGCCTCCCCACTTGTGACCTGACTTCCAAGAGAAGTTTCCAGCTCTGTTCTTCACTGCCTTGGCAACCTCATTTCCTTACTATGATTCAGTTTTGTTTGCCAAAGGGAGGCTGGTCATTTGTTCTCTCATCATACTGAGCTGCCTCGATATGATTAGCTTCTTTTTTTTAAGCCTCATTTCTCCCTCCATAACGTTTTTGGGAAATTGTTATTTATCATCCTCTAAAGCTGAAATGAAAAACGTATTGGATGATTTAAATACTTCTTTTCCCAAAATAAAATTAGAATAGGTTTTTAAACACTGCAAAGAAAAGGGGAAGAGGAAAACTTTCTATTTGATGGAAAATTCTGATTGTGACCATATGTCTTTTCTTTTGGGAGGGGTAGGATCCTTATGGAGAGGAATTTACCCTTTTTTTGTTTATTTTATTAATGTCTCCCTGAAAACTATCAACAAACCAACATTAAGGGTTTACTTGTTAAAAAAAGAGGTTTCAGACATCAGACCTTTCAGATGTCTAAAAAGGAAATTAACTTCAATGCAACATCAAGATCAATATTCTTTAAATGAGAATCATGCAATTGCATCCAGGACAAACAGATTTCTTGATCCAAATTTTGCCTACTTTTGTAGCAGTGCTAATTTTCACAACCCACCCCATACTCATAATGGTATATGAGTTAATCAGACTGCATCTGCCTAAATTTATTTTCATATTCTCAATGATATGTTATTAATTGAAAGACTAATCCATCTGACAGCCATTAAAGACACACAATAACAATATTCATATTCCTCTGTGAAGTTATACGCATGTAAAATGTTGAAGTAAGCACAGAAAACAATCACCTATATAACAGATATACCCTAGAACTCACATGAGCTGCTTATAAGACATTAAGACATAAATCTCTAACAGATTTATGTGACCTTAGCTTTTTTCCCCAACAAAAATTCAATATGCTGTTACACTGAGGAGTGCGCAGTCCATTCTCCTAGAACTCACATGAGCTGCTTATAAGACATTAAGACATAAATCTCTTTAACAGATTTATATGTGACCTTAACTTTTTTCCTCAACAAAAATTCAATATGCTATTACACTGAGGAGTGCACAGTCCATTCCAAGTTGTTTTCCTTTGCAAATCTCAAAACAGTAAAATGGCAAGAAAAGTAAGATTGCTATTAGAAAGATGGAACAAATGCTGAAAAATTAAAGTCAGGCTAATTTGATTCTTCTATATAAAGCAAGCATGCAAGCCTAAAGCCTACCAGATAACTTACACCAATATGCACTGCATTTCTCTTGTGAAAATTTGCCTTACACAAGCTATACAGACTAACAAGGAGGTATTATCCCCTTGGATTGGAATACACAAGCAGAAAGTTATTTCTAAAAGTAAATTAATAACACTCAAACCCCCCGTGCCTTTTCCCAAATCAACTGCAAGCTGAATTAATAATGCAGCTTCCAGGACAGAGAGAAAAATAGTTTTCTTTCAGTACACTGAAAGAAACATCATGAAATTCACTGAATATATTATGGTTTTTATGTTTTGTTGCTTAGTTGGGCTTTGTGTGTGTGTTTGTTGGATTTTCAAATATTTTTCTTTATTTTTACAATTTCCAAGTCAACAGAGGATTTCAAGTTAGCTGAAATGCCATTTATCTGTTCCTAAAACCGTATCCTAGTTTGATGATAAATTTCAGTCAAGTAAAGAAATTCTACCACTGCTTATCACTTACTGTATTAGTGTAGGTACTAAAAAACTCACAGCACACTATCCCCCATGTCTGATTCCAAAGTCAGTAAGAAAGATCCCGAGAGGAGCAACTGCAAAGGCTTTGGGTCATTATGCACTTAAAGACAGGCAGAAATCTATGGGAAAAAGAAATCTATAATCCAGCAGCTCTTTCTTCTCCTTGGAGCTGATTTTGAGCAGATCACCTGGAAGGGGGGTAAGAGCTGCCTCTCCTCAATCACCTGATGCCACAATCTGCTAGAGGGCCCCTTCCTTACCATCTCTGAGTACATCTTTTATTTAGTTATTCTTTTGGACAGCACTGCTAGTCCAAGGTCCATCACCAGCTCAAACAAAAGAGCTGATGGAAGAACTTGCCAAGGAAAGGAAGCTCTGTCTGTCCTCAGGGCAGGGAGGCACCACCAGCATGAAAGGTTAAATGTAAAACAGGAGTTCCAGAAAGCAACAGAAGCTTCAAGCTGATCTCTCACCACACTATCAAAGACAGAGAATTAATTTCTTTACTTAAAAGAAAAACAGGACAATTTCCACTACCCAGACACTGCAATTACAGTATGAGAACTGACAAACATCATGGGTATGCTTTGACAAGGTGATAAATATATATTGATTGTTATTTAAAATATCAGCAAGAAATTCTTTAGGTGTATTTTCCAGTGGCAAATGGACTTTTCAGAGATCAGAAATCACAGCAAAATTTATGAAATTCCTTCATGTGGGGTTCTGGAGTCCAGCTGCTTAATTCTACCAAAATCAAATGAAAACTAGCTAAAATTAAAAGCCTTAAAAGGCTGAAGAAGGTCCTTTGAGGACATGCTCAAGCAACAAGGCATGTAAGGCTGACTTGGAACTCTGCTGGAAGATCTGCTATACAGCAATGGACACTTAATTACATATCCAGAAGGGAATATATTACCTTAACTGCCTCAGCCACATCACAAGTGTGAGGAAAGAAGCCAGTAAAAGCAATATTACCTTTCCTAGATGTTGTTGACCCTAGTTCTTTTTAGGCTCAGTTTCACTCCAGGTTAGACTTACCAATAAGGGGAGAAAGAAAAGGTTGGAAAGAGAAGAAAAATCAATCCCATGTTCCAAAAGCTCCACACAGAGGCTGTAACTAGAAGTGAATAACCTGGATCTCCTGCAATACTCATTGACAGTTAATTTCTAGAGCAGATATCAAAGAAAACTTGTACTGAGGTCCAGTGAGTGGGCATTACAGCACCTGGGAGGTGAATCATCATTTGTAGAACTCAAGTGCACCTAATAAGGATGAGCTCATTCTAATAATGCAATCTGACAGGCTGACATTCCCTATTACTGACTTCTGAGGTCACTCAGTGAATTTTTATATAACTAGGTTTTCTCTTCCATGGTCTATTAATATATTAATTAAGAGTGAAATGATAATATACAAGAATGAAATAATAATATATAAGAGTGAAATAAATGGCATATTAATTAATAGATTAATAGACCACTCTTTCATGGTCTATATGATATTGAGTGCCAAACCTCTACCACACACTGGTTTCTACTACTGGTGTACCTGAATTACAGCAATGGTGCTAAGTGATCAAAAACTGTAGAAGAAGCTTCAGAAAACACATGTTCCAGGAAACTTTTGTGTGGGAAAGCAGCATAATTTATGACTTTTATGAAGACAAGGTAGTATCAAAGTGCCCAAACAGAACACCAGATTTCCAAATTCTGTTGTGTCACAACCAGAAAAAGAACCCATGCTGCACTGTTGATAGGCTAATATCACTCTGGGACATTATTTTAATTCATCCTCCTATCTGCAGATGATTCAGGCAGTTAATGCTTCCAAAAGGCCTTCAATTAAACCTATAAACTATAAAAACTTGTCATGATGATACCAAGAAAATAATGCCCCACATTTGGGGCCTGAACACAACATCTGAATCTAACACCAACAATAAAGCACCTCAAACGTTTGGGAATCCCAGTGCTCTTAAGCTAAGCCTAAATTTTACTCAAGTATCTAAAAAGTTTGAAAATTTTGAGGTGTAACTAACTGCAGCTGATTGTTTCATGCCACTAATGCTGAAAGAAAAAGGTAACATTACACCTCAGCGAGCCAATGGAAGGAGGAAACATCCTTCCTATGTGAAGGGGATGTATATTTGACATAATAGGAGAGAACGTAATCAGAAGGTCTGAAGGCACCAGAGAAAAGCTTTTTTTACAGTTCTGTTGAGTAACTTACTGCCCACAAGGCTTGGTGTGAGTTAACACTGTTCAAAATATCTGAAGCTCGTGCAAAACAATTTCAGTCTGGACAGTTTCAGATTCCTACTGATCTTGTAGAAGTTTTGAAGTCAGTGAAAAGTCATAAGACATATACTTAAGAACTCAGAGAGCACCATCACAACCCATTACTGATTAAAAAAAAACCCCAAAACCCAGTAATTTTATGTAAAGAAACTGATGCTTAAAATGTGTTCATTACAAACATTTCTCTATATATCAAGGTTTCTTTGTTGCAGCTCATGCTTACAAGCACTCCATGAGTTATTTAAGACTACAACTGTGTAGCTGTGATATTTTATGAAAAATCCTGTGTTAAGATTTTTCCTTCCTGAAGGAGCTGAGGGCCTCAGGAAAGCAATGCAAACAATAACTCTCTGCTGCTGTGGGATGCACCAGGTGCATCTTCCATTGGTCCATGTGGATTGTTTTCACTTGATGACCAATCACAGCCACCTGCGTCGAGGCTGTGAGCAGTCACAGGATTTTGTTATTCATTCTATTCTATGATTGTTCTTTCAAGCCTTCTGGTCAATCTTTTCTCTCTCTGTTCTTTCAGTATAGTTTTTATGTAGTATTTTAATATAATATATATCATAAGATAATAAACCAGCCTTCTGAGATGGAGTCAAGCCTCACATCTCCACACATGGAGAGTCCTCAACACAGCTGAAACAGAAAAAATACTGCAGAAGCAGCAGAAATGCCAATGGATCTCTAAGCTGCCGACCATGTGGTTATTACAGACTGATAATAAAGAATTTAATCTCTGCTGCAGTGAGATGTGTCCAACTCTGTACTCAACCACACTCCACTCTCCCTACTTCGTCCTTAAGAAGGAAATTTTGGGTTTTCCCCATCAAGTCCAGATTGAGTGCTTAGTGGCTGTTCTTATGACTCAGAAACATCCATCTGCTGAGAGGGAATTGAGACATCCTTGGAATTTTGTGTAAACCTTCACAATACGAAGATCTGGTAGTGTTCAGTCACACAAGGAACTGAAATGAGTATTTTCTAATGGAGGAAGACCCACCAGCAACCTGTCCAACAAAACCTGCCTCTCTGAGCCGAGTTTCTTTTCTTTTGGACGTGATTTTGTGAAAACTGGAGGCTTGAAGGACTCCACAGCTTTCCCATGGGATTTCTGGCCAAACAGAAACCTGAAACTCAACATAAATATTGTTGCTTTAAAAATGCTAATGGTGGGACAAGAGGGGGTGTGTGTAGAAGCTGAAACCAAAAGAGGAACAGAATAAGCCTTTCTGCAACAAGGCAAAGATAATCTTATTATTTGTAAGTGATGCAGCATCAGGTAAAAAGCATCAGTGTTTCACACTGCATAAAATTAATTTCACACAAAATATCCCAAGTGTTTCATGTCAAAAACTGATCTTTACAAAAGGTACTATGTGATCCACATCACTTTACTCAAACTCACAATAAAACAATTTTACCATTCCACAAAAATCTAAGTTTTCCCATTTGAAGTATTTACATGTCATTACTGGGTGACCATTAAATTGTTTATTTAGCAAGAACAAAGGAGCTGGATATCTTCTAAATGTTAGACCAAAACTAAAAAGTGGATTCTACTAGTCTGACCAGTGACTGGGACAGATGAGTAAAGTTAGCTTAAAAAAAAAAAAAATTATCACTCCTAGCTCTCCAGATTTATTGTTTGGCACTCACACCACCCTCACCCATATACCATCTATCTTCCCACCTCCAGCTCAAACCACCTTCATTCCAGAGGAATAAAAGCTGTGGTTTTGTGCAACAAATCCATACAAATCTTTAATATATTTGATAATATCCTGATATTATCAGGAAGTAACTCCTAAACTTGGACTACAATAAACAGACCAGGCAAAAATAACAACTGACCTCCACAAATTCAGCTCTACAGTTTTCTACAGTCTGATGTTTTCTGAGCACTAAGATTTCTATTTGTGGAAATGACACAAACAATGAAGTGCATTTACTATTTACTCTGAGTTTCTCCCTTCCAACCAGAGCATTTTCCTGATTTTAGTTGGTGGATGTATCCACTTGGATTCATCTGCTGACTCCTTCCTCGAGGTCCCACCTTCCTGACCACACCAGGACACTGAATTTAATTATGTGGATCCTGTTGGGCTGTATAAGATGAATGAGAAAAAAAATCCCACAATGTGCATCCCCAACAGGCAAAAAAAAAAAAAAAAAAAATCAGTCAAAGAAATCCTGAGGTCCCTGAAAAAGGAAGTATAGGGATAGGCTGACATTTTCCCTTCACAGAGATGGCCACTCTTGGCATTATGTCTCTTTTAATGCATTTGCAATGTTTTTCTCCCTGGAACCATTCCTCTCTTAGATTTAGGACAGAAAAATTTAGGAGTAACTTCAAAGAATCCTAATAATCTAATAGTCAAAGTCCACTTACAGGTCAAGAAGCCTTCATTTTACTCTTAAAATATGTTATTATTATTAAAATACAATAAAAGTTCCCATGCTTTCTTCAGCTTCCTCAGAAAACAGTATTTCTAAATCGAAGCTTTTCTGGCAGGCTCACAGAAATTTGGTTCCAAGCACAGGATAAGATTTCCACTGTTAAAATAAATGGCTTACAGGCTGACTCCTGCTTAAACAAGAATTTTCAACTTCATAAACACTGTGTGTGACAAATGCGCTAGAATGTGCATGAGTCACTTACCGGGAGAATTTAATATATTAATTATAAATATCTATCAACTTAATTGAAGGAAAGTGTTTTCTCCTTGTGTTTGGCTACCACTTCTACACTTAGTGGAGTGTGTTTGAGACTCATCCTTAAGAGCTGGGCATCCCAAGTATGCCTGGGACTCTGGTAATTTCAGACCAAGAGGATTTCAAAGTTTTAAGAAGTAGAAATCCTTCAAAGTCACCCAGTTTGATAGGTTTCAAGTACCATTTAAGACCCAATCAGCTTCGGCAGATTGACTGCTGATAAATTACCACCTCTCTGAATAGCAGAGACTGCTGGCTTGTGAAGTTTATTTTTATCTGATAGTTAACTTTAACTTGCAGTTATATTTTAATTTATAGTTATTTAAAATTTAATTACCATCATGTCACTCAAAGCTTTGTACAGGCTCTCTCTTTTAAATGGTAGACATAAATCAGTAAAATAAATTAAATGCCACTGACTGCTACATAGTTATACAGCAAATTAATGAAATCACTCAGGAGTACACAGGTAATATAGGCATAAATAATACTGAATCCAACAAGTGGGGCAAATGTGCTATCAAACCTGTCATGCAGCCAGGGGGTACACCATAAAAGACAGCTCTCTGCTTATTTTAAGCAGCAGCAGCATCTACACCAACCTCAGTCATTAATCCACATCTCAGCAGCTCTGCTGCCCTGGCCGTGGCTGTTTTCTCCTGCTTTTCAAGCAGGTCTTTTGATGGCATGCCAGGCTTGTTCTGTGTTCTCTCTCTTTATGGCCTCCTTCAATAAATTAAAAATCACTTTTGTACCTCTTGGACAGACGCAGCACCTGTGCAGGAGGCAAAAGCCTCCAGACCAAAGTAAGCAGATGTTAAAGTGATTGTAATCCTGTAAGTTTAAACAGAAAAAGAGAAAAGAATAATCTTGTGCCCCCAGAGAGAAGAAAGAAAAAAAAAAGACCTCTGTTCCCAGAGATGAAAATAATTTTAGAAATAGATATTGCAAACTTTTACCTTTGAACAACTCATCTTTAAAACAGTATCCCATAAGTTAACATACCCCATAAACACAACTATGAGAACAACTTGTAGAAAATAAAAAAACTCCTGCTTTTCAAGCAGGTCTTTTGATGGCATGCCAGGCTTGTTCTGTGTTCTCTCTCTTTATGGCCTCCTTCAATAAATTAAAAATCACTTTTGTACCTCTTGGACAGACGCAGCACCTGTGCAGGAGGCAAAAGCCTCCAGACCAAAGTAAGCAGATGTTAAAGTGATTGTAATCCTGTAAGTTTAAACAGAAAAAGAGAAAAGAATAATCTTGTGCCCCCAAAGAGAAGAAAAAAAAAAAGACCTCTGTTCTCAGAGATGAAAATAATTTTAGAAATAGATATTGCAAACTTTTACCTTTGAACAACTCATCTTTAAAACAGTATCCCATAAGTTAACATAACCCATAAACACAACTATGAGAACAACTTGTAGAAAATAAAAAAATTCACAATTACAGATTTCCCTGGGCAGCTACTATTTGTGAGAAAACCGGGATTTTTTTGCTTATGGAGAAGTCTCCATAACGTTAACAAGAGACACTAGTTTTAATTAACATTAAACAGCAATTAACATTAATCCACCACAGCAGCCATGAAGACCTTCACACTTCAAGGCTGAGTTTTGGAAAGCCAAATTACTCCCTGGACTTCTGGAAGACTTTTCCTGGTGCTTTCTTGCCTTTGTGGCTGCCATTCCCAGCCCAAGCTTGTGTGGAACAATCTTTCTTTACAGGCATTCTCTCACCTTAGTCCACAATGTCACTATTTAAATGCCAAGGTGGCAAACGTACCCTGAGAACTCTGAGTAACCCCAAAAGCCACAGCACACAGAGGTTGTGATCACCTAAAGCAAAAGCCTTTCCTCTCAAATCTCTGCTGGTCCAATTCACAAGCTAGGGGAAAACATACTGAATTCCAAGAGTAGTAAGTTTCCAGGGTGAAATAAAATGAAATGAATAATTTTCTGAATAAAATGCAATGCAGCAATTCTGTCCTCTCCTTGTGACCAGGGGTCACTTTTCTGCATCCCAGGAATATGAACCCTGGCATGCTAACAGAGTCCTGAAATGGATATTGCAGCTAATTCCTGACTATGTAAATAACCTGTCCATTTATTTTCAGGTTGATGGGTTGATTTTTCCCCCCCTAAAAATGTTATGCAGTCCTACTGCTCACTGTTAAACAGCTTCTGAGTTTCACTAGCGAGGTGCTGCATGTCAGGGGTGGATGGAGTGATCCTTTTATATCAATTAGCAATTACTGTAAAGTGCTTTGGGGTGAAATGCCACAAAGGATTAGAACTTCAAGGGAAGAATAAGCAGCAGGAGCACACGAACTCATAAATGGCATAGATCCTATTTTATGTAAATTGCCCTAGTAATAAAGAATGAGCAAAAGGTCAGATAAATACAGAAAATGACATATAAGCAGAGTGGTCTCCAAATAGAATATTTTCCCCAGCTTTCCCAAGTATCAGTGTGTCTCCAGGCCAATAGCTCCCTCATCTGAGCATCTGCAACATTCAGTACAGCAATATTCTCCAGTTTCACCGCCCTGAGAGTTAATTTCATTCCAAACTAACATAGTGTGAGCTCATAAAATTCATCAGAGGAGAATGAAAATCTCTTATATTTAGCAATGACACAAAACCAAAACCAAATAAACCCCTCTTCATTTCTCAAGACGTGCACCTGTACTCCCTACACACATCTAATCCCAGCAAGTTCACTATTCCTGGAACAATTTTACATTTCAGTAAGGAATCTGGACAGAATAAAGACAAAATCTGAACTGCATATCAAGGCTGGAACACCTCAATGAAGTATCATCATAATGGATATTTGAGCAGCCTGGCAATTCAAGATGTTATCGTTTCTAAAGAAAATTCATATCCTATTTCTGCATTTTTAAATTATAACAATCATTCATTAGCTGCAAGAGACAAGTCACAGTACTTTGTCCTAAACATGTAAAAGGAAAACAAAAAAATGGATCATTTATAAAAATAATTCATTTATTCTGCCACCAATACACCAGATCTACATTTCATTAAACAGCAGCAAAAAGCAGAAGTGAAAAAATTTTACTCTTCATACCTGCAATTAGAAAGCCATGGAAATTAAGAATTATCTGACTAAAACTTGACCGAGGAAAGCAGGAAAAAAATATACCTAGCAAAGACACAGCAATCACACTCTTATTTTATTAACACATTCAATATTCCAGGTAAGAGTAATGTATCATATACAATTAGCAATATGACTTTTACAGCACCAACAGTTCATGTACCAGCTTTTCTAGCTTGTGTTTATCCTAATAAAACTTCTCACTCAACACCAAAAAATGATATATAGACACAAAAATTATACATAGACCTTAGTGGAACATTTTAAAGTAGTCCCCAAGTATGCAACTAAATTCTCCATTAATAGCATGCTAAATACTTTTATTTGATTTTTTGCTAATGCTTTCTAAGCTACAATCACTACACTTAAGAAAATTCTTCAAAACCTGTAAAATAAACTAATTTTCTTTGCATATCTATGCAAAAGCTGACCCAATGCCATTTAGCCTGATTTCCAGGCAGTGCATATATACAATTTCTACATCATTAACTCGAATTCCTATGTATCCAAATGTCTTGCAGTTCTGCTGGCTAAGCATTAGTTCATTCATGGTGTTAAAAATGCTACCTTTTATACAGATATTTTACTTGTTCGGTTATGAAATGCACAGATACTGCAGCTAAAAGAAAAAAAGATAGCCAGCATACAAAGAAAAATCTTAAAACTGCTACTCCTGGGGATTCAAAATTACTCTTTTTATGTGTGTAGGTTCAAATTGATACCTTAAAAAACACAATTATCTACTCGTGCCTATATTTATATTTTATAAATATTTATGCTTAAATATATTTTATATATAGTTTTATATATTGTATTTTTTTATCTTCTTGATATATTTTATATTTTTATATGGTATTTAATTCAACATAACTATGAAATTGCAACGCAGTCTTGCAATATCCTGCATGCGGATGAAACAGCTATGAAGGAAAAGGCAGAAAGGGGAAAAAAAACCCATAAATGAGAAAGAGCAATCTCTTGCTACAGCAGAAAACTGCATGTCAGCAGATAAAAATTTCCCAATTCTTTCAGAGAGTGACTGTATTAGCACAAATTAGAAACTAGTCCTCCTGTGAGTTTTTGTAACTCTAAATCAGGTAATACTTCTCCGTGACCTCAGAGATGCTTCATTTGTTAATATCTATTGGCATTCCTGTCTGTAGATGGGGCAGCCTCTGGATTTGATGACAACCAAGCACTGAAGAAGCTTTCTGCAAGCAACATTTCTCGTACAAATATTGCAACACAAATATTTCTCAACAAAAATCTAGACTGGAAATCCCAGATGGAGACCAGTTATATTTTTTTGCTGAGTTGCTAACACTGACTTGAGGTGAAACTTGTTGAATGCCAGAGCAATGTCACCAAAAGCATTATTACCCCATGGGACGCTGGAAAGCATTTGTGCTGAATTGGAGCTTAGGTGTGACAAACATTCCCTGTCCTGCTCTGTTCTCTGCACCACCACCCAGGTCCTGCCTCCTAAAAATCCACCCAAATCTGCAGGAAATGTGTTTTCCTAGGACACAAGCCCAGGGAAGCCCTTCTGACAGATGGCCTGGGCAAGCTTCAGCCTCTGTCTCCTCTTTCTCCATTTATTCTTCAAGTCTGAAATGTTCACATGTTTTTGGAATCTCCAACAAAATGAGCAAGCCAAACCTCAGAATGAGTCATGTCTTAAGAAGCAAGATACACCAACTGAAAGCAAATTGCATTTAAAAAAACATTTGTAGTGTGTCCAGACTCCATTCTCTGCTCAGGTACAACTGAATTCTAAAATTTTGGGGTTTTTTTTGTTTTTTCAACACAAAGCTCACACAGAAGGGTTTTAACAGCTCATCAGCATCATATAATTTCTCCCTCAACTTTCTCTACGGATCTATGCAAGTTTATTATAATATATTTAAATGTGTTAATCTTAGATTATATGTGAACCAGTAATTTATATTGCTAAGTTATGAAGCCTTCAAATACACTTCTGAGTTTGGAAAAGCTTCTGTAGGTGAAATTGCTCTTGCTTACTTATTTAAGTTCTGCTTTTGATAAAAAGTGAAACTGCAGTAACACAAGAAAACAAACACTGTCCAAAACATGAGAGCATTTTATGAAAAAAAAAAGCTGATTTATGATGTGCCTTCTGTTAATTTCTGCAATTCTTAATAACCAATTCCACCTTTCAGTTGCATATTTTTCATTAAATATTTGGGAGCTCTTTAGCTGCAGCTGATACCAATAGAGCACCAGCAAAAATCCCAGATTCTGACTCCTTTCCTAACTGGCTGATTAAAAGTAAGATTAACAGTAAAACAAGCAAAGAGTTATACATGAAGCAAACTAGGAAATTAAAGAAAAGTCAAGATACCACTGTGCAGGAAAACAACATAAAAACAAGGCAGCAATTTTCTTTACAGGAATTTTGCTCCATTATCTGAAGAGCAAAGACACTCTTAAGTTTTCATATCACAGTTAAATAATCGACCTTCAGAACACCAAAAACCTGCACCACGTATCACATAGTTGCTATGGCAATCCTTCATTTGCAAGGAACAAAATAAGTGAACAACTAACACAGCCTCTGTATTAAGCAAACAGCACACCTGCAGGTTGGGTAATTTGGGCTAGCATACAATGTGTATATATATAAAAAACATATAGAGTGTTTATATACAATATATATATATTTTTTAAACCATATAGGAATAAATATATAAAATATAGGAATATATATTATTTTATATATATATATAATATATATTTATATATATATTTATAATTTATATTTTATATATTTATTTTTATATTTATATAAATATATAAATATTTATATATTATATATATTATTATTTATATAATATATATATTTATATATATATAAAAACCATACAGTCTGTATATATAAAAAGCATATCGTGTATAGATAAAAAACATAGTATGCATACATAAAAACATAGTATATGTAAAAACATATGGTCTATAAAAAACACAGTATATATATAAAAACATAGTATATATAGTATATATCTATAAAAGTATATAGATATAGTATACAGATACTATAAAGTATATAGCTATAGTATATATAGTGTATACATAGTATATATCTATAAAAACATATAGTATATAGATAAAAATATATAGTTTTTATATATATAAAAACCATATAGCATATAGATAAACATATTATGCATACATAAAAAACATAGTATATAGGTAAAAAATATAGTATATATAAAAACATACATTCTATAAAAAACAGTATATATGCATAATAGCATATATCTATAACAAATATATAGTATGAAAACATAGTATGTATAAAAAGATATATAAAAACAGCACATACATAAAAACATATAGTATATAGCTATAAAAACATATGTATACAAAAACATACAGTGTATATATAAAAAAATTATCATTTATATATATAAGAACATCATTCCTATATGTAAAAAACCCCATATATAGAGTTTATATATTTTTAATATATAAATATATTCTTATATTTACATATAAACCCATGCATATAAAAACCCATGGTTTTTATATATATAGTTTTTATATAAAAAAACCATTGTTTTTATATATAAAAACCATATAGTTTATAGATATAAACTCCATATGGTATAGTGTGTGTATATATAACATACAGTATACAGTGTATATGTATGACATAACCTATCAGTCCAGCAGAACCAGCGCTTGGCATTTCTCCAGCCTTCAGCTCCAGGTGCTCTTACCTGTGCTCCCAGCCCTGTTTAAGGCTAGTAAATCATTCCTCACAACCTGCTCCAGGTGGGACCCCACGCAGCATTTTGCAGAATTAACTCAAGCACTGAGATTTGTCTTTCCAGATTAAAACCCTGTCCTGTTGTGTCCCTGCAGCCCAGCTTCTGCTCCACCCAAGGCAGGCGAGAGCCCAGCTCGTGGCACTGCCAGCCTGCCTTTGTCCCTGCTGAGCCCCCTGCCCCAAAGCCCTGCCACGCTGGAGCTTCTGCCTTCACACCAAACACCGCACTGCAGCTCCTCAGAAATACCCCCATTCCCGGGCAGGGACACCAATTTCTGGGCATTTCACAGAGTGTTATGGCTGGGTGTGGGTTTTTGAGGTAGCAGCTGTAGGCAACAGGGTCCTGGCACAGCAGTTTTCTACTTAGAAACAAATACACCAAGTGCAGGCACAGCTATCAGCATCCATCCCCCTCTGCCTCCTGACCAAGGACTGCAGCAGCACTGACAGGGCACAGGTACAGCCAAAGTGCAACACCCCATCAACAAAGTTGGAACTGCTAAAAGAATGCCCCCCACCCCCAAAAAACAAAAAAAAAAAAAAAAAAAAAAAAAAAAACAAAAAAAAAGAAACAAAAAAGGAATGGGGAAAGGTCTGGGACTAGGAAAAGTAGGGTAAGTCATGGAACAGAGGCAAAGACAGAGGTGTCATCTTCATTTTCATACACTCAGGGAGTTGTGGTGGTTTTACTTCAAACCACCCAATCCCAGGGAGTCACTTGCTGACTCCCCCCTTGGTGGGATGGGGAGAGAATTAAAAGTGTGGATGAGAAAACCCGAGGGCTGAGATAAACACAGTTTTGTAGGTGAAGCAAAAGCCACACCCACAAGGAAATTAAAACAACACATTTGCCATTCCCGGGGGCAGTGGGAATCGGCCATTCCCAGAAAACCAGGGCTCCATCACCCCTAAGGGTGACTTGGGAAGACAAATGCCATCACTCTGATTTCCCACACACACATTTCCTTTTACTTCTCCCCACCTGATATGCTGAGCATAAGGCCATAAGATCTGGAACATCCAGATTTGGTTGGGGCTGGGGTCAGCAGTCCTGGCCATGTCCCCTCCTGACTCCTTGTGCTCCCCCAGCCCCTCGCTGGTGGGGTGGGTAAGAGGCAGAAAAGGTCTTGACTTTGTGTAAACTCTGCTCAGCAATACAAAAATCCCCCAGTATTATCAAAATATTTCCAGCACAAATCCAAAATACAGCCCCAAACAAGCCACTGGGAAGAAAATTAACTCCATTCCAGCCAAAACCAGCACAGGTACATAGATCATCAGGACTCATCTTTGACTCTTAGACACACAACAAAAGCCTACAAAACCCGAAAAGTTAAACCCAAAATAGTGGTGTTATTTTTATAATTTCAGATGTATGTAATGATTTAGATTAAAAACCCAAAACATTCAAGACTGGCAGTAAAGCCCCATTCACACACAGAACCACTTCCTCACGACTGCCCAGGTTATACATATCTCAGGGGAAAGTCCAGATCCCAAATATCAGATTTCACAAAAGCAAGGATGCACATCTCATCTAGTGAGTTTTTTTCTGCAATATCCCACTTCAATGCCACAAATTGCATCCAGTAGAACCTAGGTGCTCTTGGAACAGCTGTTCTGGCAGTGGTTTCTGAAGCTATTGCACACACCCCAGTAATGAAGAGGCAAAATCCACAGTAATGCTGCCTGAAACTCTTTCAGGGCTCAAATTTGGAGGCAGGGAAATCAGCAGGAGGTAGTAGCTCCCCAGCCACCTTCACTGGGAGACTGCTCACAGTATTTGTACAGCTATATTTTATTATACAATATCTGTATTAAGTAAATACTCAAAATAATCTGTGTGATTACTTCTCTGATCACAGTTCATGTCTGTGATGATCACATAGGTCCCCAGACTTTGCTTGAACTCTGTTTTTACTCTGTCCCAACTGGAAAATGTCACTTTAATTAAAATTTAATCTTTAAAAACGTAGCCTTAGGGCATCACAGAAGGTGAAACTCCAGAACCTGGGGATTCTACTCTGCTTTCATAGGGAATAATGCCAGTAGTTCAATACCAGCATGAAGAACAGCACAGCTAAGAAGAAACCTCTCTGTACAAACACCTTTCTTTGGTTATTCTCAGTTCACAGGTCAGCAGCTGCAGAAGATTTCAAAAGTTATTGGGAAACTGCTTGGTATGATACATTGCTTTGTCCCTTGAACAGTACTCAATACCTCAATTATTTCTAATTGTCCTGGGTTTGCCTTAATTGAATTTTTGGTGAGGAGGAAAAAGAGTCAGCCATGAAAGTGACTGAAGTCAACTTACTACACTAAAATATTAAAAATTTAGGACAAACCAATCCCTATTTATGCAGTCAATGAAACTGCCTGCACTTCAACTGTGTCAACCATGCCTGGGGAAGAGTCTCTCTTGTGTACCTTCAGGAGAATGAGGGGAACAGAGAAAGATCAGAAAGGTGTTTCTATCTCCCACAGATCACCCTAGCAACGGCTTTTAACAACAACATTCAGAAGTTATTTCTCTTAAGCTAGGTGATTACATATAGAAATAGATAACACACATAAATGTACATGTGATGGTCCTATAGAGCTGTATTTTATAAACACAAGTTCGGCCTCAAAAGCCATTTACTCCTCTAAATATCTTCCCTGTGGATGCCCTCTGTCAGCTATTCCACTTGCACTTTTTTCTTTTACTGCAACTTGGACTGGTAAAGTTGGAAAGCAGGATAAAAGGAAAAATGTTAAAAATTCATTAGGAGCAGGGAAGGAACAGGAAAAGAATGGAGGGGAAGGGGATACCCACAAGGAAATTAAAACAAAGAACACATTTTTCATTCCCAGGGCTAGGTAGGTGTTCAGCCATTTCCAGAAAAACAGGGCTCCATCACCAGAGAAAGGAGGGACAAAAGGAGGAGGGAAATTATATATATATATCTAAAAATTATTAGCCCTCCTCCCCAGTATATTACTTCAGATTTTAAAGCCAAGAATACTTGGAAACAGCAGCCTTTAATTTTGAAAGATTAAGACAAGAACAACCCCAACTTGTTTATTTCTGTTTGGTTTTTTTGTTTGGAGTTTTTTGAGGGGTGTTTGTTTGGATGATTTTCCTTGGTTTGTTGGGGTGATTTTGCTTGTTTGTTTGGGTTTCCAATTAAAATTCTTGGGTATATACATGTAAATTTTGACCACCTTAGAGACAAACAGGGCAAAGGAAAACAAAGATAATATCTTGTCAGATTTATAAGTATTGCAGAGCATTAAATTTTCCTGTCCTTTTGCTGGTAAGTCACAGTGAAAAAAGTAAATTTTTTTTATATGCTACAAATATTAAAAATAACCAAAGACACTATCTGAGAAAAACAATATTAAACTTTGAGAAGACAAGGTAACACAACTCAGAAACCTGGGAAATCAGAGATTAGGCTGCACCAGTAACACAAGGAGTGGAATTATCTCTCAGAAAATGGGAACAATTGATGGGAAACCAGGGGTGGAAAGATGCAAGCAGCAACTTTCTCTTCAAATTATGTTTAATATACATAAGGGGGAACTGAAATCTCCCACAGCAGTTCTGGTGCAGAGATGTGTTCAGACCTTGCTCGTTAGCTGCCATGGCTGCTGAAATGTTGCTACATTTTATGCAGATGTATTTTGATGATGGGTAAAGCAATGCCATCACATACTGCATATTAATTGCTCCCAGGAGACAGCCCTCCCCTGATTTATAAACTGAATTACCCTCAATGCTATCAAAATGCTGCTTGCTCCAAAATCTCCCACTTAACAAATCAATTGCCCCCAAAAAAAACCTGAGGCCATCAAGTTGGTGGCTGTGTGTCTGTTATCAGAATTCACAGGTAAAAATTTTCTTTGCAGAATCACAGACTAATTTAGCTTGAAAGGGGTTTCCAAAAGATACCTGGTCCTGTCCTCTGGCTTATCCAGTCTAATTTTGAGTCCTTCCAGGGACAGAAACCATACACATTGTCCCTCCTTACATTCTAGTTTGAAGTCTTCTGTCTTTTAAGGTATTTCATTCTGAGAAAGTAATTTCCTTCAGAATTTAATAAACACCTATACAGTAAGAATAAAAGATAATTTTACACTATTTCACTAGTTTAACTAAGAATGATGGAGGGTTTTTTAAAATACATATATATGTATACCTATACACATATTTACAGAGGGGAAACATTAACTTGTGAAGAGAATATACATATCAGTACCTATTAGAGCTATTATGCCACCCTGATTTCAGATTATTAAAGCTAATTGTACTAAATCATGTCTCAAATACCATAATGATACCTTGTAAAAAACCATCATTTTTTGATCCAATTTATAGGGAACAATAAATACCTAACATTTACTCTTCACTTTATTTTCTCAAGTTTTTTTTTTTTTTTTTCACTGCAGTGGAGAAGTTATTAAGTCTGAATCACAAATATTTAGAATTTTATATATTAAAAATTCAATCATAAAGCTCCACCAAGTGGAAATCCTTAAAACTACACTAAGCAAATTCATGAACAAAAATTCATGTTATAATTACAACCAATACTCACAAATCCAATCATATTAAATGAATAACAAATAGGCCATCCATATCTATATCTCATCATTTTTACCAGTGTACACTAATCACACTATTGATTGTGGTTAGAGGGAAGAATAACTTAAACATCATTGTGATATTTAGTTTTCCCTCGGGCTGGATCTGCTCCTTTGAAACTCATTTTGTTACATCCAGTGCAGAGCTAAAATGATCTCTTAACACCGATTTGGCTTTTCAAAAAACTCACCTTTCTGACTTGCTGAAATTCCTTTGGGAAACTTCAATTTCCCCTTCTTAATAAGCAGTTTTAGTTATTCACACAAATTAATATGCATTGCCATTTTAGGCAGCATAAGGTTCTCGAACCAATGTAGTTTGTTAAATGCTTTGCTCTCTCTCACTATTGAAATATTCATCATCTGTGTAATTTTAACAGCCTGATAAAAACTGTTAAAAGCATAGTTGTGCTGCCCAGCAGGTAGTGCCATTTTTAATGAAACCATAACTGTCATAAATAAATGATCAGCTCATGAATTATTCAGAGTGTACCTCAACTTCCATAAGAAAATTTGTTTCAGTATGGGACTGCAGAAAATGCCATGACCACTCTCATCCAGTAAAAGAATTAGCAGAGAGATATTTCAAACTAAAGTTTGCTCTCAGAACATTTGAACTTGACTAAAGCACAGAAAAAGTTTGGGTGTTTTTTGGTTTTTTTTTAATGTACAGAATTCAGAGGGATCCAAACCCACTTGGTATATTTGGTAACACAATGCCCCTCACAGAGCACAGCAGAACTGGTGCCTGGATTTTGAAGCAACTCCCTTCCTTCTGAATGCCCCATCCCAACGTATCTGCCAGGACATTTAATATTTAACATTTAATACATGCCACAAGCCTGTTCTCCCAAGGCAGTGTGGGTCAATTCAGAGACCAGCACACAAAATTATCAGCAGAGACCCCAGGAGCCACAGCCACTTTGGAAATGCCAAACACCATCACACATCAGTGTATTAACATTTAGTTCAGGCCACACAAGCCTTTTGTAGGGAATTACAGCCACATTTACCAATACAGATATAGCTTTGCTTAAAGGCTCAATCCTTTGGCTCTGGTTTGGTTTTGCATTTCCTTGCCCTGGTTTTGTTTTCCAACCCCTAGGTTCCCACAGCCATCAATGGAGTGGAAAGAAATTAAATACTACTCCCTTATCATGAAGGGGAAGCATTTTCTACACTGTCACTCTCTAGGCAACATGTGAACCTTAAATGGTGAATAAGAAATGATTCAATTAACTACAGGTGATGCCTTAGGATTTAGCTTTTCTATTTTTCAGATCCTGTACTGCTTTAGTGTGTAACTCTAAACTCCATGGCCTGTCAGCTGCTGTTCTCCCATTCTATTCAGACAGAACCTTTCCTCTCTTGGCCTCAAACTCAGGGACAACTCATTGTCTCAGGCTCCTAGAAATGTAAACAGCAGTGAACTGGGGGGGACAGACTTGGAATAAATTACTTCATTACCTGAAATTGTAATTGGAGCATTAGCCTGTGATATGTTATTGGAACAAACTTGTAACTGTATGAAAAACTCATGACTGTCACCCATCTCAGAGGCTTTGGACTGCCCAAGATGAAGCTACTAAGGGCATTCAATAAATATCCACTTTTATTCTCTTAATTTTGTCTAGCCTCTGTTTCAGGCAGCCACTCCAAGGCATCACAGGTTAGTCAGAATAACATCAGTGCAAAGTTAAATCATGACGAGGTACACAGAGGAATAAAGCACAGCAGGAGAATTAAAAATAATCAACACAGTTATGAGGAGAGCCGAGCTTGGCAAACTTAAAATACTGAAAAGGTAACAGGGCTGACACTAACCGTGGTCTGTAACAAATGTGACTGCATGGCATTTTCTTTAAAGCATGGCATTTCCATAGTGACATTTGTCACTACACAAAAATTCACCACAAAGGCTGAGAACCAGTGAAGAGAGATCACAAAAAATATGATAATGTGGAATTATTTATGGGGGATATTTTAGTAGACTGAGTGACTTTGGGTGCTGCTATTTTCATCAATGACTGCTGCTGCTATTTTTGTATTAATGAAAATGGGTAGATATAATATCACTGGTAGCAATATATTTAATATCACTGTAACAGAAGTCATTGGCTTGGGCCATATCAGTTACAGAGGCCAATTAATCCACTTAAATGCTAATTTGATAATATAAGATGCAGATCACTTTTAAGATGGCAACCTCATCCACAGGCCTAAAAAACCCACGAATAATTAGATTATTTGGAGGTAATGATTAGTAAAAACAAGAAAATTAATTCTTAGAGCAAAACTTGTTTTATACAAACAGCAAAAATCCTGAGGAGATGCAGTGATGAGAGTGAATCAATGCAAAGATCTGGAACTACCCCTTGTACAGTGCTGCTTGGACAGATATTGGATTACAAAAGCCCAGAAGGAGCTCCCAGTAAGTTATCCACTGTGGGAAAGAGGAGTCCAGCCCACAAGGCTGGAAGGGCTCTAATCAACGTGCTGTCTCATCTGGCACTGAGGAGGAGAATTCATCAGAGATCAGCAGATATTTGCACAAGGAAAAATCTTCTAATAAGCTATGGGTCTTGAATCCAGAAACAAAAGACCTAACCAGGATGCAATCTCCAAAAGCCAAAGCTAGGAAAACTCTGGCTAAAAAAGAGAAGATTAACAGCAGCAGTGATTAATTGTTGGCACCATATACTCAAGATTCTTCAGCACCAGAAATATTTCTTTCAGAAACAGGCTTTTTTTTTTTTTTTTTCCAAATAGAGCTGCTATAGCTCAAGCAGGAATTACAAGCTCCACAGTGATTTATTAATCAAAAATGCCTGTTCCAAGTAACACAGGTCAAGCCACTTGGGCAGAAGGGTCCCACTGGTGTCTGAAAATCCAAACATCTCTGACAGCACCCTAGTCAAGAACTGAATTTCTCACTCTTTAAACATGCCTTTGTGCTGTAAGGATTTGCAATGCAGCACCTCTGATATGTTTTTCCAGGCTGATAATTGAAATTTCAGTTAAAATATGGTTTATTTATGCTCGTTGATGCACTCAAAATAATTTGCAAAGAGCAAATTCATCAGGCTGAGTGAACAGAATAACAGCTCTGCATCTGTGGTGGTTTTGTACAGGTTCCTGGTATTCTTTTCACTCATTTGAATCAATCTGAATAATTTCTGCTTACCTGAAAGGAATATTTTTCCAAGCATTATATCCTGTTCTGTGGGAACATCTTCTCATTTTGTTTCATGGGAATAGAGTGTTATGATCACAAATGAGCACTATGATCAAACAACAGCCTTCAAAAAAAAAAACCTGCAGTTGTTACATTCGAAACAAAAACCATTTGTGGAGTGCAAGGTTTTAAACCAAGCCTTTGTGACTGCCCTGGCATTTGTTTTCAGCCTAAAAAAAAGTAATTTCTGACCATTAACAGTTCATGCAGCTGACTTATGCCAGGAGATGAAAAAATAACTTCTCACAGGGAAACTCACTGGTCAAGTACATGGCACCAGTGCTCCTTGAGACACTTCCAGCTGTGCCAAAGTGAAACATTCCTGAAAGCCAAGGGAAGGCAGCATCCCTTCTGTGGAATTCCTGAACTGCATTAATGTGCATAAGCCTTGCATAATAAATAAATATAAACATATTACTATAAATGTAAATAAAAATATATTATAATACATGTAAATTAAAATATAGTATTATAAATATATATAAAATATTATTAGAAATACATAATAAATAAATAAATTACTATTCCTTCCAGCACTTGAAGCACCTAAATGCAGAATTCCCAACGTATCCCTTCCTCAGCTGTGTTTCTGTCTTGAATTGTTTATCCTGCCAGCAATCAAGGTGACCTGTTGGTCTTCCTTCCTTCTGTGGTATCAGACTGCCACGATTTTCTCTTTAACTGCATTTAGTGCAGCAAAACACGAGCCAAATACTCTTTTTCCCCATATAATAATTTAGTATAACTGCAACAGAGAGTGATGCAATGATCATATGCATTATATCCTCTGAAGCCATCACCTACATTATGTTTTGCAGCTCTTTCAGGACCATCAGAAGCATTTCAGGTGAGTTAGGCTGTGGTGAGCTCCAGTTTGACAGCTGGTTTGTTGTTTTGTGTCAATTCACAGGTGATTTTTCCAATCAGAAGGAAGGGCAATCCCAGTTTGGTATTTCTGTGCTCGCAGTGCAAAAGGCACTGTCAATAACCTTGCCAACCCCCCGTGGTTTTTCTCATTGGCAGTCAGCAAACAGCTAAGCCTGATCAAACCTCGAGCACTGAGACATGCTGAGCACTTACTGAGACATTTTGGAATTAAAACAATGTAATTTCTTTTCAAATCCCCAAACAGCATAAATGAAAACACTGCAAAAAATTGTACACAAGTGAAGAAATGGGGAGGAAAAGAGAATAAAAATTAGTCTATGACAAGGAAGATAGCACCTCACAAACTTAGCACCTTTTTGCAGTCAATTCCACTTCTGCAAAATAATTTTTTTTCCTACCCTACCACGTAGAATTTGGATATTTTAGAAAATAAACTCATCACATAACTCTTCACAGGAGGGCAAAGCCCCTTTGATTATCTTCCACAACCTTGAGGAGGCAGCAGTTTCTTAATGCTTTTCACTGCATTCTTCATCAGATGAGGAAGTAATTCCACGGTTTTAAAATCAAATAATGCTTTTCATATATCTTTCACTTCCTCTGCCACTATCTCCCATACAGGCTCACAAGTTTATTATTATAAATCTGTCACTAAACCAAAAAACCCATCGTATGTGAAGGCAAGATTCCTCAGCTCACCCCACGCAGGGAGGCAAATATCTCAAGAAAAACTGAATAGAAGTTTATTTATCATGTTGCATCAACCTGAAAATAAATTCCTTTATGCCAGCTACCAGCAAGGGTTGTGATTTCAGCTTATGGTCAGATCTCAGAAGACAAAAAACAAGCAACAACAAATTGAAATATTCTTCAGGTGAATAACCTAGTAAATAACTTCACTCCAAGCATGAGACTGTCCCTTCAATTCTAGGTTTTTGAAAGCTTTGTTTATTCCACTTTGGATGGTTGGTCTTAGCCCAATTTATTCCTGATTTAATCTGATGCAAACATAAACTGAGCTCAGGAATTGAAATGGATGAGCAATTCTCTCTGTGTCCCACTCAGTGAATTTTATAGATGTTGCAGTTCAAAAACATTTCATATAAGAGAACTCAAACAAACCCTTGCTGCTTGTCCATTTACCAAAGGGTTTTAGGAGCCGAGTGCTCTGTACATACAGGGTGTGAATATTGCTGTCCACCACACAAGTCATCTACAAATAATGCTCCAGACATTTGGCCGAATGCAAACCAAGTTTTTCATGTTTTTTTTATCTGTAAAGTCCAAGTCAGCTCATGTAACACAGATTTTCTTCATTAAAAAAAAAAAAAAAGAAAGGTGCACCATCAGAACCCTCTTGGTAAGCAGGCTGATGGGAAGTGTACTCCAGGAGTAATCTTGGTTTTAAAAGTCAAAAAGAACACAGTGAACCTGCTGTCTTTCTAGACAGGCCACAATACCATCTCATGTACTTTACACTGAAGTTTAGCACAATATTAAAAGCACTTTGTTTCCCAGGACTTTTTGAGGTATATTACTTGAATAAAGTGGCCCATCTGATTTTTCAGACACACTAGATTAAAAGACACCCGAAGTATTTTAAGTCTTTCCACCTCTCATGGTTTAACCCCGGCCAGCAGCCAAGCAGCCCCTGGTTCACTTCCCCACCAGTGGGCTCGGGGAGAGAATGGGACAAGCCGCTGCAAAGAAAATTAACTCCACCCCAGCTGAAACCCCCTCCCCAAAATTCCCCTGATCAGTTCATACTTTGGAGGAAACACGAGTGCCACTTGCAGAATGTACAACACCCATAGCAAGTTAAGGAAATTATTACAGGTCAAGGAATTCATAAAAATAGGGGTGTTGGTATTGCTCGTTTTTAAAGCAAAATATCTGCTATTTCACTTTCAAAAGTCAGCATTGTCATTTAAAAAAAGGCAAGAAACAACAAGTCCCCCAAAAAATATAGAACAACAAAAGGTTGATCAGTCTTTCTGAAAACAGAAACCGTATAGACACCATAAATGACTGAATGTATCTTCTTTAGTAAAGTCTGCTTTTGTCTGAGGACTTTCAAGGTGCAATCCAAATTCTCAAAGTCTGAAATTCTTTGATTTACACATAAATTGGATCAGGCTCTTGGCTGTTTCTTTTATAAAACTCAAATGACCAAAGTGATTAGCTACAACAGCAACCTGAAGTTACACTTGTACCAGGTTATACCAGCACAGAGCTTCATTTCAGTTTTCATTTTTCCTTAAATGTCACTCAACAGCATCCAGATTCCAAGCTGACCTTTGTCTTCACACTAATAGCTTTTGTTATCAGCAGCAACATCTCTGCATCTTCCACTCAGCTGATCTGTCACTGGCACAATCCTCTGTTTGGAATAATCCTTTACCCTAGTATTTGGTGCTGATGTTAATAAATTAAGAACCAACAGCCAAATAATTACCCTTTCACCTAGGAAATCACCATAGAATGCTCCCCCAGTGACACAGTGCTGTGCCCCGAGTAATTGAGGCAAATCCATGAGGGGGTACTGGGGTGTTCCCTGCACAGGTTGTCACTCCACACAGTCATTATTTGTCCCAATAGGATGGCACAGGCAGGATTTTTTACTTTTATTCCCAGAACTGTTTTGTTTGTTTATTAGAAATGGCAAACCATTTGTTTGTTGTGACAAGAAACATAAACCTTTTTTTTTTTTCTTTTCCAAAAGGCTACACATTTGAGTGCTGCATAACATTGTCTTACATTTAATTTCCAGATGAATTTGAACCTTGCCACAAAAGCCAAAAAACATTTATTCCCAGCTTGTATATAGAAGGTGCAGGACTGAAAATTGGCAAATCTTCCTTGTCTATTAGTAGCAACTGCATCATAAATTACGGCACATAGAAAAATTCAGCATTTCACCTTGCACAAGCATATAATTCAGAACACTGCAGATGAAGGAGCAGAGATCTCTTCTCTCCACTACCAATAAATTAAGCTCCAGCTTTGTTTTCTCCATCTGCCAGCACAGTGGTGAACTGAGGTGTTGCAGGCGCCATTGTGATGGACTAAGGAAATGCTAAGGTCTGCTGCTTTGCCTCATCAATCTGGAACCCAAATGGAGCTCTCCCTGAGGGTTGCCTCCAAACACATTCCTGAGGAGCACTGACTGGTGACCAGAGCGTCTGGCTGGAGAAAAACAAGTCCTGCAGCACAGGAGCAGTGTTAACAGCTCCTCACCTCTTGGAGGATATCTTTTCACCAGTGCTGAGTAAGGGGCTGACCCCTCCTCGCGGCAGATAAAATAGTCTGAAAGCAACACTTGGGGTTTCTCTTTTCAAGTTAAAAACATAATATATTCACGTTTTCCAGGATCTCATCAAAGTCCAGACTAGCCAGAGGGTAATGCAACCACTGACATTTCTTGCCCACCTTTTTTTTTAACATATGCCATAGAAAGTACCATGGAAGGATATTCCTTCCATAGCATTTAAGGCACCATATGGAGCTAGCTAGCAGACATGGATTTTGTTCTCAGCCTGTTCAGTGACCCTAGGGAATGCCTTCCTGCTTCACTTTCTTTTTCCACAGCCTAGAAATGACAGCACTTGCCTTTTCCTTTTCTCTTTTTTTTTTTTTTTTGCAAAACTCTAAGATTTCTAGTAAGAAAAGAAGGATGTTAAAGAGGACAGTATAAATGTCACTATAAGGAATTCTTTTACCAACAAAAAGATTTAGCTGAGTTCTATCTACAACAGAGGCTAATAATAACATATATTATTTACAAAGGATAAATTAAACTGTATAAACTGTCACTGAATTATCTAATTGGCATTTTCTCTCTCCCAAATGCACTCCAGATTAAGTATGTATTCACAAAGTCTCTTAAGTCTTTAAACTATTTATAACTCTCCTAAACACTGAAATAATGTATTTACATCAGGATTAATCATCACTATAATTTAATTAGCATTTGACAAGAATTGATTTGGCAGAACTTTTTCCCTTAAAAATAGGAAATGGCCATAAACCAGGGGAATGGCCATAAACTAAATACACTGCTTTTTCTCTCCATCTGCTTCTGGTAAGATGCATTCTTCAACTGCTAATTCAGTCAAGATCTCAGCTTCATTTATCCAGTTAATTAGAGTCAGATGCTGACAACATCAAGATGATAAATCAAATCTGGGTATGCAGGCAAAAAGAAAGCTGCTGCTGACACCAATGTACATGTTTTGATTTCTCACAGACCTACATATGAAAAGAGGATAAACCAGTAGCACACTAGGAGCAGGATTACAATTATATCCTATAAAAGATGTGCTACAGTTGGGTACTAAAGCAGTAACCACGTAAACTTGGACTCAGCAGCCAGATCTAGAAGCTCACGCTCCTGCCAAGCTGCAGAAGAAGCTGCAGTGGCAAGTCCCACTTTTAGGGCACTGCTCCAGCTACTGTGCTTGATATCAGAAGTTGCTTGCCAGCTCCTTAATTTGTGCTTCAAAAACCAGTGGTGCTGACCCTTGTATTTTGTGGGAGCCTGACCACCCAGGAGCTCCCAGAGCACCCCAGACAGACCCACAGCCACCCCAAAATGCCCCAGACTAGTGCAGAGATGGGAGCTTGTGGCACACAAATGTGCAATTCCAGCATCTGCAGAGTTCAAACCATCAAAAGGTGTATGCAGCCTGGAGTACAGCCAGACTGAAGCAGCACATGTGCTGGGGTTTACACTTTTGTTCCTGAGAACGCACAGACATTTACACCTTTTCAGAGAGCAGGAAAGAGATGTAAACGGTCTCATCTTATCTTTTTCGTGGTTTTTGTTTGTTTACTCTGAAGGATCACATCTGTATCACTGACAAAGAATGCCAACCATAATCAACGCTGACTTAGAAATTACAGAGAGACAAGGTGCCACTAGAGCAACTCCTTCTACATTCTATATTCACCCTCAGATGAACCAAGAACTCTGGGCAGACTGAGAATATGTTAAAACCTCAAAATGACAAGGCAAAACTTTGCAGCATATGATTTTCTCCCTACAAGACAAAGCAAACAAACCAACCCTCAGCTCTAGAGCAGTGAACAAGTTGTCTCAGAGCACAGAGTAAAAGGACCCTTGGGGCTTCTACTGAAGCCACAGGAGGATGCCGAGTATCAGTTCTACAGTGATCTATATGCACAAAGCATACACATTGTTAAAGGATATATGGACTGCAGGGTCACTAAGTTCAGCCCCAAACTACCAAAGTGTTTTCCCATGTCTTTGGTAATATTCCACAAGTAAGACCATGTTTCTTTTTCCTCTCCTTTAGAAAGAGTTCGACTCGAGTTTACTGACTAACGACAGCCCACAGGCTATCAAAAGCTCTTTTTCAGGTAGCAAAAGATTCATTTCAATGCCTAAACTTGACAAAACTCCTCTGCCCATGAAAACCTGCGCTGTACAATGGCATTCCTCAGCTCCCATTCCCAATGTAGCTTTTCTCAAGGTCTTGCAATGTTGCTACATTTCGAGTCACGGCCTCGATGTTATTATCTGACCACAGTGCCAGTGATTTTCATTTCACAGACTAACACAGGAGCTGAATGCTGGTTCTCAGAATCAACATTTTTGTCTTTTCAGCATCCAGTGCTGAAGTTTTAGTCACTCACCCAGCTACAGAGCAATTCCAAGTGCTGTAATTCACAGGATCAGGAAGTTCACAGCAAAAGGTTATAAGATCATTTTAGCTGTATGTGGGTAACTTAAAGAGATAATGATGGATACTTGAAGAAAAATAAGTTTATCCAAAGCTAACAAACCTTTAAACAGCTGAAGAGTCAAAAAAGCAGACTTACACAGGAAATTGCAGTTTCTTTTCTAAATGCCCCAATTCCACGCTGATACCATGTAGTATCCCATCTTTGTCTGGATTCCTGTTGACAGCAATACACTGCCTTTACTTCTAGAAACTGTAACAATCTCACAGAAACATCTTGGCAGTAACAACAAAAAATTCACCCCTCATTCTGGCAGGTAGCACAGATATCTGCTGTTCAGGTGCAGGAATTGAACAGCTCAAACAAAAGAATCAAATCAGCAGCCAAGGTGAGGAATATGAGAGTGGGACAGGCAGGCATTGCTCTCCTGGCATGTGTCCACACTGGATCCAAGCAGTAAGACTAATTCAAAACAATCTGCCCAAAGGGAAAAACCTTGTTATTAGCAATCCTATGCCTCCACAAAAAATACTGAGCTTTGGAAAGAGCAGAAGTAAACATATTTTTGGGAACCCTGGAAAATTTGTCCCTGAAAATTGCAGAAAATTGCAGGTGCCCTCCCACACTGCTAATGGGGTGCTCTGAGCTCTCAGGTGAGACACAGCTTGTGGACAGGTCACACAGAAATAACTGCAACTCTATCCTGAGGCCTGTCTTCACCCCAGTTTTCAAGGCAATGAAAAACCAATAACAAATTGGTGCTGTAAACAGCACAGACTGGTCCTTGGCTCATTGCTTAATTTCACTGCGTGGGTTTTGCACAGAGCTTGCACAGAACTCATGCTTCCACAACATTTATGTTTCCAGGTTTTGGGAGGAAACAAACACCCTCAAGTACCTTTTTCTTCCAGTTACAAAAGCAAAGATCACAAGTTATTTGTCCTCAACATTAAATCACAGTGAGTGTTTTCACCAGTAACCTCAAGTTTGTTGGAGTTTTTGGTCATTTTTTTTACAGCACGTGTGATCTACAGGTATCACCTCTAAGGATTTGAGCTGCACAGTTTTGTACTAAACACAGAGAATTTCTCAGAGATGGGCTCTCACTTTAATGAGACACAGCAAAACTGTCCCACAATTAAAGTAAATAAATGTGAAGCAAACTTGACCTGACTACACGAGTCACACCCACCAAGATAAAGGAAAAAGGGTAACCCAATTAAAAACTCCTCTTGCTGCAGCTGTTTCTCTTGTGTTGGGCACAGTTAGTAAAGTGACTTATCAGTTTGATGCCTTCTGGGTTCTTATTCTTGCATAAGGATTTTTACATCAGTTGTTCTCCAAATGGGAAAGTGTTTTTACAAACACTGCTCAAATATACACAATCTCAATCTAAATATTAAATCTCTCAAGTATATATAAATGTTTTAATTTTATAAAACATCCAAAATTTCTAGTTGCTTACTTCAAAAGTCTCACTCTTAAACTAAAATCTGATTTTTCATGGTATTTGACAATTCACTCAGACTTCAAAATTTATACAAGCTATATCTCAGGTTTTAGCAGAGTATCCACACAAGCTGTGAAACAACATTCATTCCAAGCCAGGGGATGATCTCATTTCATACACACATTCCCTATCTGAGTCCAAGTCCCTACAAGGCGAGCACACAATGCAATTTCCTGCAAAAGAAAACCACTGAAATTAGTCAGAGTGACAAGAAACTCAGATTAGACTCGGCAAAAGGTTCACAAAACTCAGCCAAATTGGCTGTTTCTGACTTTGAACGACACCTAAAATCCTGTTTGAGTCACTCCAGTGGAAGCAAACCCCTGTTCCAGGCTGATTCCCTGCCACAGCACCATGACCCAGGAGGGAACAACTGACCTGACCAAATCCTTACTGAGATGCTATGTACAAAGTCATTTATGTCAATAATTAGCAATGGCCTCAAAAAAAGTCTGTTGTAATCATAATTCTCCCAAAAAAAAAAAAAACTCAAGTTAAAAACTTCATGCTCACTAAACATAAAAATGCTGCTTCCAAAATGATGATACCAATGATTCAAAGGATGAAACAAAAACAACAAAATGATCCCTGCAAACTAAAATATGTTCTCCACATGAAAGAAGAGGTCAAGCTAAGACATAGTTTACATATATCATAGGTCCCTACAGGAAATAAACCTAAAAAACATGAAAGAAGGGGCACAGCAGGCATATCAATATAACATCAGTATTTAAAGGTGCATTGGAAAATGGACACCAGGAATTCCAGTGTATTTTACTGTGAATAAACTAAACCAGAATTTTGAGAAACATTAAAACAAGCTATTTATAGCTATTATATTGTAGATTTTAACCTAATGGAGACAGGATAGAAACATCTACAGCCCCAACAAAAACAAGCAGAACTCACAATTCACTGCATTTTGGGTTTACGACCATATTTTTTAGCCTACAGTAATTAATTTAATTAACAGAATGTTTGCACATGATCAAATAGTTTCATTAGGCAAGCACAGAGCATATCAAAGCACCTTCTAGGAGACTGAGAGAATACAATTAGGAAGGTTTTGTTTGCAAAAGTTCTATTAATGCATGCTACTTTTTGAGGGCAAGAAAATGACCCAACTATGAATTTAAAGACGTTTTCTCTTTTTAGTTTTAATTGCACTCTAATCTTTTCTGCTCTTTCACTTTTCCTTCTCTTCATTTAAAATGAAATGAAAGTTATCTAACTTGTGCTGCCCAGCACTGGGAAGAGGAGAAATCATCAAATTCTGGAGTCCCTGAATGCAGTGTTTCCAGAGTTTGGGATTTTTGCGATTGGGATCTGAGATGAATCAACTCCAACCAACTCAATTTCAGGAGGCTTGCTTTATTTTCTTATACCTTGGTTGCTTTTCCAAGTGAACACAAGAGGGCACAGCTCATGTGCAATCTCAGCTGTATTCATATCCAGTACATGCCAAATCAAAATCAATTCTTCCTACATGCAAAGCAGCCCCCTGTGGAAAGCTCACATTCAAAAATAAAGCAGAGACAGGAAATCTCACATACAAATAACTTCAGGTACTATATGAGAACTGAAAGAACATGAGATTTCCATGTGATAAAAGTAAATCAGGACTTCCAGAGCAATGTGCAGCATGTACAAGTATCTATTTCAGGAAATCTGACACTGATTCAACTAACATCTGAAGATTCTGAATATAAAGCATCCTGGAAAAGGAAACACAGAATGACTCAGGGAAAGGATCAGTCTGATAAGGGTGGGGAAACAAAATGAGAATATAGGATTCTTCCCTGTACTACCCCCTTGAGACTAAGCTTATCAGTCTATTTTTGACACAATGATTATTTTAAAAAGCCAGAGGTTGGAAGACTTACTGGTTTCTGTACTCTACAATACTAATCAGGTGTTCCACTTGAATAAAATGCTTGTTTTCTAAGACAATCCAAAGCAATTTTAAAATTTAGTTACTGCCTGATAGCCAATAACAGAACAAGCCTTTGCTAAGTTAAAAAGAAAGAAAAATTAACTCTGTGGGGCTGGTAAGCAACACCCTGTGCAAAATTCAAAAACCCTGTGCAAGCCCCAGGAAGCTGGACAAAGTCAGGGCTGATAAGAAACACTGCTCAGAGCTGACTGAATTATTCTACTGCAGCTTCCACTCCCAGCTCAAACACCCTCTACAAACATCTCCCAGTGCAGAACCAGACAGGTAAAACCCAAGTTCTGGGCCAAATCCTCACCACTCTGTGAAGAGCCTGGACTAAGGAAAAAGAACCACACACACACAAAGCACAGAAGTTTCCCTTCTTCCTCACCCCTACCCTTCCACCACACACCCCTTAAACATGAGGAGGAATTTCTTGTTAGCCATTTTCACCTGAATTATCTCACTATCATCTTTCCAAGATGCATCAAGGCTGTTCCTGGTATCTGGGAACACATGAGCTCCTTTAACTGAGGAACAAGACGCTAAGGCAGGTATGCACACCTTACCCTGCTTTTAAAAATGTGGGGTTTTCTCAATATGGTGTTCATTTTAATAATCATGCTCATATCTGTGTGTATATCAAGCTGGCTCACAGCTCAGAAAATCATGGCAGCTGAAGTGTACAAACCAAAGTACAGCAAACAACGTTTGACTCCATGTAAAATTATTAATGGCAAACAGGCTGAGAATAAACTCAGCCTAGTTACCATTACAATTAACAATTATAAAGGCATTAACATATAATTAAGGATATATAATAACTAATTAATTATCAATCATTAATAAACTCACCCACAGACAAACCCCACAGTGGTGTGGGGGCAGCACTCTGTGCATCACCTTGTCCCTAAAAGCAGGGCAGTGGTGCTCCCAGCAGGAAGGCTGGTCCCTTTCCCTAAGCACGTGTTGGAGTTGAGATGGCCACAATACACAGAGTGTCACCACACAATTTCAGAAGGTTTTAAGCATTCTCCAAACAGAATAACACCTTACCTCCTCAGAAGGCTTCAGGCACCTGCCCATCCAGAGTAACATCATGACACTTCAAAAGGCTGCAAGCATCTGCTCCTCTTGTCCTTCAGCCCCTTTAGTGCCCTGCTGTTGATGCAGTGCAGCTGTGTGCCCTCTGCTCCCTGTGGGATTGGGCAGCACCCCTGGGCACTCCATGGCTCCTCACCTTCAATAGCATTCACCTGTGCTGCACAGCTGGAGCCAATTAGGGATCAATTAGGGATCAGCCCCACTCCCAGTCACCACCAACTGTGTGCCCACACTTTGCCAGTGCACCTTTTGCCATATCAGTTGCATCATTTACAGCCATCCCTCCTGCCTTCAGAGGAGCCAAGTCCATCCATTCACCTGCCCAAAGAAGAATGGTGCTCTTGGAGCACGTGATAATGTTAATACTAAATCACACAATAATTCAGGCTGAAAAACACCTTGGAGAACAACAAGTCCAACAACAACCCAGCACTGGTGGACTGTCAAGTCCACCACTAAACCATGTCCCCAGGTGCCACATTTAAATCTCCAAGCAGCTCCTGCTTTTTGCACTTATTGACAATTGATATAAGCAGTGAACTGCTTTGTCTTCTTGGTTTAAAAGCACCTGTCTTCATGGGGAAGGTAAAGCCTGAGGAAATTCACTGTGGGGTCTGGATGAGAAAGATGCAGTCTGAAAAGCAGCTCACAAGAATCATGCAAATGAAAATAGGGGCTGACAGCAACTGTGCAGAGGAAATCTGCTCTAAAAAAGACTGTAATATACAGGCATGATTGGGGCATAGTTCAGCACACATGCTCCAGGTTCTAGGATATATCACCCATCTGATTGGCCATAGGATTTAAAGCTTTTGTACACTGTTGACCTTAGCATACTGTTCATCACCCATCTGAAAGCAGCTTTGGCCATAGGATTTAAAGCTTTTGTACACTGTTGACCTTAGCATACTGTTTTTCTCTGAATAAATACTTTGCTATTAAAATTTTTAGAAGCAGGAAATGGGCTGGAAATACACTCCTGCCATGGCATTACTGCCAATGAGACATCAGAGAGTGTGGTCCAATTTACAGCAGGACTTTAACAGGGCACTGATCAGCATCATAATGCTTTGTTGCAGGTCTGAAACTTCACCTGCCTCCTAGGTGAGACTCCTCCTCACATCCCAAAACTCTACCCTAGGCTTCAGATGACGGAGTTATCTTGCTGGGTAGAGATGAGTGATTCACTTTTCCTTGAAAGTAAGCCCAGTGAAAACAGCACGCTTCATCCAACAGTAATCAGGTTGTCCAAAACAAAAGAAACCCAAGAATAAAAACTCCTCAGTGAAAAAGAATTCAAAAGATCTTCCATAAAAACAGCCTAACCACAGCAGGACAGCAGGACAATGAAGGAATCTGCCACCTCTCCTAAGAGAGCACACACACAGGTTCTGATCACCTGAAACAAAAACTAGCATTTTCTCCTCTTTAATATTTACATTAGCAAGTTCATTATGTCTGTTTGTCCTCAGTATAAAAACATAACTGGAAAATGAAATTGTTCTCCAGCTCAGGTAAAAATAACGAGAAGCTGTTCTATTACATGCAGAGTTGAGGGCAAAAAGTGAGCAAATTCAGGGAAAGAGGACAGGAAATAGAGGAAGGAATAAACACATGAAAGAACAGATTGCTTCTTCCTATTAAATTATCAGTCATAGTGTATAATTTAAAGCCCAATGAAACAAATCTCAAAAAATTGAAGCCCAAGACAATATGAGGCATATCTCTTTGCTGACTTCAACAGCATGATATAAATTTGTCACAGAATCAGAACTTAATTTTAACTCTTTTCAGAAAGAACAGTTTCAAAAGCAGTAACAGGCTTCAAAAGAAAGCAAAGATCACTTCAGTCTGCACTAGTTTCTGGCTCCATTCTCTGAAATGCTATACGTTATCTTGCACATGTTTGTTTTCATCTGTCACTGTGGTTTATTGTTCAGGAAGTGTAGTATCAGCTGTCTCTTCCCTGCCATCAAAGCTACTTCGTTAAAGTTAATAGTGTTTGACTTCCAGGGGATCTTTTACCAAGGTAACACAAAAAAACTTCTGCTCATCATTATTTTTACAGCAGTAAAGACACCAAATGGATGCAGTACCCTTTTACCTTTAAAGAAAGAAATCCACTGTGCGAATTTGTTGAATGCATTTAAGAATGCTATCTGTCACTTGCCAAACTTCTTGAGCTATGAGGAATCCAAATGTTAACCACACACCATCAGATTTCAGAACATGCTGTATTAACGAGTGTCTGCTTTAGCTGGTGAAAAAATACTGTACAAAGGATCCCCTGCACCTGTGTGCACTGCCTCCTGCCCAGCATTACTCCTTAATGGCTTTAACTGCTGGTGTTACTGTCATGAAATATTCAGCAGTGCCCTGCCTCCAGCCCAGAGGAGCACAATATGAGCCTTGAAATTTAGCTATAAAACTAAATTTTATAACTATGAGTCTTAACTATTTTATAACTATGAGTCTTGACTAAAGAACATTGAGAGAATATCAATTAATTTTGCCTTGATTTTCATGATTGAGAAGTGTGTGATACGCTGTATAGCTTTCAAAACTTCTCCTACACTTCCAAAAACATGTTCCTTTTTATGGTACCACTCCACTGGTTTTTAGTATCTTTGCATTTGTATCTCTCCTCATCTCTGTTTTCTGGAAGGTACTGTAACCACAGCTGGATTCAAGAATAAGGGTCACTCCAAATAACTGACATTATCTGGGGAAGAGGGGCAGACAGGAACTGGCAATACATTTTATGATTTTAATCAGAAATCTCTGCTGAAAACTACTGATATTTAAAAGCTACTTATATGAATTAAAATACTGCTGCTTTAAATAAAAACCTATTAATTTTCATGAAAGTACTTAAAGACTAAGTGTATGGATCTTAGCATAATACACATGTCTTATCAAGAGTAAAATGCAAAGGCATGACACAATAACTAGGAAATTGTTCCTCTATAAAAATTAAAAACCCCAGTAATGTCTAAAAAGGCAACACAGATATGGTCTCTCATATTCACAAATATTTCTTAAGTCTAGCAAATGTTTATCAGGTCAAATATAAGAGGGCCCAAGCTCAAATCAACTTTACACCAAGTATGTAAAGTATGCTCCAAAAAATCTTGTGTACCTCAATAATCTGTAGTAAAATAAAAATTATAAGTAATATTTTATGGAGTATTAAGGTATTTCCAATCTCCTAAAAGTTATTACAATAAAATATCCTAAAAAGAGAAAGAATTCACCTAATGTTTACAATAGCAGACTAAGTGTACTACAACCATTAGTTATCCAATGCACACATCCCTTAAACATGAGGAGGAATTTCTTTTTAGCCATTTTCACCTGAATTATCTCACTATCATCTTTCCAAGATGCATCAAGGCTGTTCCTGGTATCTGGGAACACATGAGCTCCTTTAACTGAGGAACAAGACGCTAAGGCAGGTATGCACACCTTACCCTGCTTTTAAAAACGTGGGGTTTTTCAATATGCTGTTCATTTTAATAATCATGTTCACATCTATGTGTACATCAAGCTGGCTCAGAAAATCACGGCAGCTGAAGTGTACAGACCAAAGTGCAGCAAACAACGTTTTGTTCCAGAGAATCTGAGATGTATTGCCTCCATGTAAAATTATTAATGGCAATAATAATAAAAAAGAATAAACTCAGCCTAGTTGCCATTATAATTAATAATTATAATGGCATTAACATATAATTATTAATATTTAATAATTAACTAATTATTAATAATTAATATAACTAATAATTAATATAACTATTAATAATTACTATGTGTTAATACAATAATGTATAATTATTATAGCTAATAATAATTTAACTAATGTATACTCGTTAATAATTAATATATAACTAATAAATAATAACGTTAATAACTAATAATGTTAATAACATTAATAAATAATAAATAATAAATAATTAAACTAGTTAATTGCTAATTAATACTAGATAATCCCTATAATAATTAATATTTATCCCTATATTAATTAATAATTAATAATTAATTAATGACTAATTAATAATTGAACTAATTCATAATTAACTATTTAATAACTGTACAATGATGTATAACTGTTATAACTGATAACAATATAACTAATGTATACTTGTTACTATTAATGATATATTAATAACTGATATATATTAGCTATTATAATCAACATAACTAAAGTATATTTAATAATTAATTAATAATTAATAGAATGCATGAATTACTAATTAATAATATAACTAATTAATCCGAAATTAATTAATAATTGATAGAGCTAACGTATAGTGCGTGAATTATCCATTCAGACCCCCGATATATTAATAACGGATATATATTAGTTAATATAATTAATATAACTAACGTATATTTAATAATTAATTAATGGTTAATAGACCTAATTAATTACTAACTAATAATATAACTAATTCATTAGTAATTAATTAATAATTGATAGAACTAACGTATAGTGCATGAATTATCCATGCAGACCCCCCATATATTAATGATGGATATATATTAGTTAATATAATTAATACGGATAGCGTGCAGCAGAGCCCCGGGAGCCCGGGCAGCCAGCGCCAGAGGGAGCAGTCGGGCAGCGTGTGACCCTGCTCGCCCCGGCTCCGACCGCGACACAGGGTTGCAAACCAACCCAATTCACCTCGAGAAGCCCGCAGAAGCTCCGCCCGCTGCGGGACAGCCGCTGCCCAGAGCCCCCCGGCGCCCCGCAGTGAGAGCCCCCCGAGCATCCCTGGCACTGCCGCCAGCCGTGCCCCCGGGCTCCGCAGCCCTGCTGGCCGCAAAGCCGGCACGGACAGCGGCAGGCTGACGGCTGTTTGCCCCCCCGTTGCACTATGCAAGTGTTCGCGGGGATGAGAGGGCTTCTGTAGAGTTATTTCGTTTTTGGGAATACAGCAGCACGGCAAATGAAGTGAATTAGGTCAGGGTATCACGCCAGTCTCTGTGTGCTCCTGCGTTTTGGTTGATTTCAAATGCTCTAAGAAAATACTGAAGGTCAGCTTGATTTACAGGTTTTCTTCCATTCTGAGGAAGCAGTGGTTTGCAGTGCACGCTGAAATGCACCGAGAGGAATCTCTAAGTCAGTTGTTTTGCTGACAAAGGTGATCCTTCTGCAGAAATCTGGAAGATCCTCAAGCCCAGCTCGTTGCCACAGTTTGCTGTGATGTTCTTCCAGATTAGCACAGCTGCAGCACTTCCTGTGTCCGCTGTCTGGAAACCACCTTCTCCAACACCCAGGACTATTCCCTCTTTAAGTCCTTAAAGAAAACTTTTAGTTTCATATTTGCAAAACACGAAGTTAAACACGACCACCTTCTGTCTGTGATGGGCAATCTTTGCTGCTACAGCTAAACAGTGTTTCAAAAAAAGAGCTTGAAATGTAATTGTCACTGTAAAAGTGACCTTGTACACCAAGGTGCCTAAAGAGAACTGATTAAAAAAATATAGCAACCAAAAACAAAGCAACAAGCAAATGGATAAGAAAAAACAATAAGAAGCAGAGAAGCAGGCAGAGTTCACTTCTAATCCAGAGCTTCAATCAATAACTATTTTTATATAACACATATATTTCATAAATTACTTATCCTATTACAATATTTAAGTCTCCATAACAACTCTGAGAAAGAAAACTGTAAATTACCAGAGAGAAAAGTCCTCCACCCAGCGATTATTCGTACAAGTACTTATTCCACTTCTCAGATAACTTTATAAAATAAATTCACAAGCACAAAACCCCACCCAAATTCCACAGAAGCCAGTGTGACTCCCTCCACAGGAGCAGTGAGAGCTGCACTGACTTCACATTGCTCACAGCACCACAGACCACATTCTGTCCATTAGCATTTTGAAAGCCATTAAAATACTAAAGGTAGGATCACTAATTTTTTTTTTAAAGGCCACGCCTTTTCAATCAGTTTTCCATAAGCTTTTTCATAAATTGAAAGGATTATCATCCCAGCTAAACCTTGAAACCACTACTCTGCAACACCTGCAAGCAATTTTTATCTCCAAAGATTTGCTGAAGTTAAATTTCACCAGCTGAAAAGACCATGATCATTATTAAAAGAAATGCAACAAAATCCCCTAAGTGCAGCAGCATCTGAACTGCAGGTCTATAAATCAGCCAGTTAGTTTAATTATAAAGAGTCTATTTATAGTGGAATCTTTCCAAAAAACATTACAGATAGGCCAATTAGTTACAGGCTTCCCTCAGAATAAAGTGAACATAGGCTGTATTCTTACTTCTGTAGGTTACATGAAGATTTTCATCTGGAAGAAGAAGTTTAATTATTTAAATTCACATTCTCCTCTTTGTTTTTTACTTACTGCATGCTGCTGTTAAGCAAAGGAAAGATTTAAGGGTTTTTAACCAAAGTATCTGCTGGAAGTTCCAAGTAAAGCCTTGACAGGGTCCAGCTTGCCAAGAACTGTGCTTTTACCAGTAAGCAAGGAAATCCATCCAGCTTTTTTTTTTTTTTTTTTTTTTTTTTTTTTTTTTTTTTTTGAGGAAAAAAAAGACATTTCCCTTGGAATTCATTTTCTCTTCTGAGGATTCCGTGAGCACACTGCCCAAGGCAAACACACACCTTTCCCCAAGGAGAGGGAGATCCCTGAGCACCTGGGGGCTGCTGTGGCAGCGATGCCTCAGCCAGGGCAGGGTCTGGCAGCAGTGTCCCACTCAGGACACAGCCCAGCCAGCCAGTGTCACCCACTGCTGGAGCCCTGGCTGCTGAGAACTTCAGACTTTCTGTGCTGCCAGGCACTGACCCCCAAGAGAACACTGCATTGACCTGAGGCCGTGGAGAAGGCTTCCAAAATGGAATGACAGAACTGGGATTGTGGCTGTGGAGTTTGAATAGTGGTGTAGGGTGAAAAACTTAGATTTTAAGGTTTTAGAATATAGTAATATATATAAAGCAAGATAGAGGTTTTAGGGTGGTGGCTGGTCCTTCTTCTCCTCCTTCTTCTCCATGGGTTTGGGTGGTTCGGTGTAATTCAATAAAAAAGTCCACACTGCAGGCACAGTGGTTGGTTCTTGGGTTAAAAGTAAAAATAATTTAATAAAAAGTGCCATTTCTTAATTGGACAGTTCATCCTTAAAAGGCCTTGTAGAGAGGGAGATATGACTCCGTTTTCAGTTTGTTAGAGTGAAGTGCTGTAGAACTCACAGTTTGTGAGACTGTAACACAGATAAGAACTAATAAACCTCTGAATCCCAACAAGAAATACCCTCTCACACATTTAATCCTGACCCTAGCAAGAAGAAGTGAAGACTCCACAACCCAGTGCTTGTTCCATGGCATTTTTTTGCGAGGAAGACCCAAGGTTTTGCTCAGAAATACCATGGTCTCCCATGGGTACGGGCTCGGTGCCGGGGCAGGAGGGGAGCGCAGACCCTGCTGCCAGAGAGGGCTGAGAAATGGCTGGGGGTAGGGAAAAGGTCCTGACCTCTGTGTGTGTGTGTGTTTTGAGGAAAGGGGCAGTCTCTTCAGGCCTTGCATTTGACCTCCTTACCTCAGGAAAGTGCTACAATCCGAAGGACTGTCCCAGTATTTTCAAGGATTATTTGTTCTTAAGATGAATATCATCAATACGACGGAGAAATAAAATGAGCACGTTCCAAACCTGCCATGATACAACACCGACCACTCAATGAATCCAAATCTGACATCCCTGGTGTGCCCATGGAGGAAAAAGACACTTGTTTTATCCAGATTAGATGGCATGAAGGCGAATAGCATGCTGTCACCTCATCCAAGACTTTGGCACGAAGCAGATCTGTGGTACATGGCTACCTGGGGTTTTCTTCTCTATGCACTCTAACTGTGTCCCACTGAAGGGTTTGTACCATCTAATGAGAAAGGGGTGGGTGCATCAGAGCAAGACTGGCTTTCATGGAAGTATTATTAGCCCTGGGCAGGTTATTAAAAGGGCCTTTGGACTGTAGTCATAAACAGAGGGCTGAATTTCAAAGGTAACTCAGCACGACAGAGCTGAGCAGGAACAACTCTGCATAACTGCCAAGCAGAATATGGCTGACACTCAACAATTCAAAAAAAAAGCAAAAAAAAGCAGAAACATGATAAGAATAGAAAGGATGTTCATTTTCAAGCAGAAGATAAGATATGGAATAAAGTTCATTCTCAGAATAGTGCAGAGAAAGATTTTATGGCTGCATTATCCTCAAGCCAGAAGATTCCTCACGGAGTTATTTAAGTAATAGGGTGAACTGAGCCCCAGTGCTTGCTGCACACAAGGTGTGCTGCTGTGGGGTGCAAGTCCTGGCACATTTACACCTCTGGAGATTCTGGCAGCCTTTATTCTGGACCTCTGGTAGAATTTTTTTATATTCATTTTTTATATTCTTTACATGTCTATCTGATATTATGTGCATGGACATTGCACATAAAATTCATTTTTTTATGTTCTTTACCTCAGACATTCTGGTTTTAGCTCTCCCTCAAGAAGAGGCAATAACCACAGAGAGGATGGCAGCTCTGTAACATCTCACATGTCAGTGATGTTAACTCTCCTTCCTTTTTTTCATTACATGTACCTAATTTCTGCCCATGTACATCCTGGCCTAGTTAATGCATTAGTTAATACACGGGAGAAGGAGACCTCAGGAAGGGAGAGGTGCTGGACACCAGGGCTCAGCTCAGAGAAAGGATTCCTCACTGCCTGTTAAGCATGGCACACCCTGCAAAATTAAAATTTCCTGGAGAAGCAGAAAACGAATGGATTGCCAAGGCTTGTGACACCTGCAAGACAAGGCAGGGAAAAGTTACTTAGGAAGGTAAAGGCAAAACTGCATGTGGTTTTTAAGCCAAGGAAAAGAAAGTTAAAATAGAACAAAAGTCTGCTAAGAAATCAGTAGAATTACATTGTTTCCTGTAGACCTATCTGCAAGTATACATTTCAACCTCCAAAGTGACCCAGGACACTCCTAATGAGTGGAGTGTGAGTATATGGAGTCTGTTTTCAAACCAGGAATGGGTGTGAAGGATTTTTAGTTGTTAGGAAGCTGGAGCTGCAATTGCAACCCTATGGAAGCCTTGCAGGTTTGCATGCTGAGTCTCAGTTTCGTCATCATTTCAGATTCCTTCGTGTCCTTGGGCAAATCACCTGACTCTGGCAGGTCTCTTTCTTCTTCTGTAATAGAAATCTGTTGGCAATATTTCCCTTTGTCCGAGCAGGCAATAAACTCTCCCAAACAAGAACAGGCGCTTGCATAAACGTGCTACAGTAGTAAAAATACTGATTCCTGAGATTTTTTTTTTTTCAGATTTCAGTAAATTCATGGTTAATTAAGAAGTTATATCCAGGTTTGGAAGATCTGATGGTATTTGAAAATGTTATTAATTATTGTCTAAGGGGATTCACCAGAAGTCCATTAGTCACCTTTCCAGGTCATGAAGATGTATTTTGATTAGTAATACGTGGAAAGGAAGAGGAGCTTTTCCAGTGCCCTTCTGTCCTACTGTTCCTTTCATATTTTTCTCCCGCTCCCAGCTTCACTTCTTTTTCCATGCTGCCTCTTATAGTTTGAATAACTTCACATCTGCCACATGCCAAATCTCCTTTAGATCCTTCCTTAAAACCACTTCCTTCTCATAGCCTACTTAAGCTGATATTTTCACCAAGACATCTCCATTCATTCCCCATCTGAACTATTGTGCCATAAATCATATTTGTCTTGCTCAGTTTGTCAGCACTAAACATAAAACATGTCCTGGACATTCTAGCAGTCATTCCCAGTCTGCTGCCACATGAATGATAGCGGGGTCTTCTATCAATTCCTGTACATTTCCCAGCAGGACAGAGGAGAAAAAATAATTCAAAGAACTTCCCCACAGCCCTCAAGGCTTGTCTGTATTACACAGCTGGGAACAAACATTTTTTGCTCCTGTGAACTACAACTCACAGCATTATTAGTTAACCAAAGGTTAAATGGAAGTAGCAAGTGTTTGTTTCTATTGCGTCCGACAGTTCCTTGCACATGCACAAGCATCTCAGCAGATGCTTAAAACATTTCTTCCTTCTTGGTTCTGGAAGCCAATTTCAAATGCCATGGCAACTGGAACTGAACAGAAAAAAATAGTAATAGAGTAATAGAATAAAATAATAGAAATAACAATAGGAAAAAAATTTCTAGTCTTATTATCACTACTAATAATAGCAAAAATACTAGAAATAGAAATAGAATTAATAATAGAAAAAAATATTAGTCCTTAAAAGTCAATAGCAAATAAGAACCACTTAAAATTTGATGAGAAAGATCTGTTAATGGTTTTCAAAATTAATTTTGTCCGGTCATATTTAGTCAACCAGCTCTCTATTTCAATGGTGAAGATTAATGTTTTTTCCATGAAACTAATGCCAAAACTTTGACTCACTGGAAATAAAACATTTGTTTAAAGAGCTACTCATTATCATTTGTTTTACAGTAAAAAAACTAAATTTCTTGCATTGAGATCTAAACCATTTTGTCACATAACAGTATGCTGGGGAAGACCTGGAAGGTGACCTGTGCACAAACCACTGGTGCCAAGTTCCCAACTACTGTAACACTTGCACAATTAAATGGAAAGTGAAGATTCTTTTGCTCAGACTGTTGAATTAGGTTGACTTCCCTGTGTAAAACAGAAATCATAATGCATAGCTTACAGGAGCCTGGGGATTAATGTCATTTTCCTAATCCACAGGATGCAGGATGCTCCCTTAATATCAGCAAATAAAATCCTGGCGCAGGGCAAAGAGTTTGAACAGGTTGTAACTACAAAGTAATGACTGGAAAATACCTTTACACCTTCAGTATGTATTGCTGCTCTGTGAAAGACACCAACAGCAGATCCTGAGATCACCTTCTGGCCTGCAAAGGTTTTATTCCCACAAAAAAAGCAGCAAAACTTGGGAAATGGTGAATGGAAACGGACGGTGTCCAGCACCTTGTGGGATAAATTCATGTTTGTTTCAATCAAAATAGAAATCTTACTTGAGCACTGAAAATCTATAGCTAATATCTAAATGAGACAAGAAAAAGGAAATATAGCAGTGATTACTTTTTTAATGTATAGTTATATTAACTGTCAGAGTTGGATTATGGTAAAATCATACCAGGAATTCCTGCAAATTGTGCAAAAATCCTTCAAATTCTCCCAAATTTCCCAGAAAGTACAGTGGGCAGCAGTTCTTATTCTGACATAAGTTTAGATGGATGTATTTCCTTTTATACTGTATTCTAAGTTTTATTCTTTTGTTGTTGTCGTTTAGTTGGGGTTTTTTTCTTCAGGGAACATATATTTGTCAATTTTGCTCTCAGACCAAATTATGTTTTCAGACATTTATCCTCTACAAAATATTTAGACTCATTCTTAACCTACCAAGATCTGAAACTAGTATTTTTGGCTTTAGGAATGCTCTAAAATGACAAAGCTGAGAAAGCATGGCAGATAATGCCTTTGCAAGTGGGGACAGATGTACTGCAAAGTCAGAGAAGCTGAGGGATCTGCAGAATTCCTTCATCCAAATGGGTTCAATACTCCTTGCTTTCTCTAAAATGTCAAAGCTTTGACATGTGCCACATTTCTTGGAATTACCATCACCGTGAATTTTGGGATTTTGCAGGCTGTTTAAGCTTTTGCTTGTGAATATGTGTACTAAATATTTGGAAACACTGAATTATCTGAAGAAACTAGTGGTGAAACCATTGTTAAAGTAAAGGCAGTTCAGAGCACATATAAGCAGTATGAACTGCATTGATGCTGATGCTGCCAAAGTTCCTAATGCTGGTCATGATTTTGCTTCCACAACATGAAATGAAGGTTGGGATTTTTCAGAGGACAGATGAGTAGTTTCTTTCATAGAAAAATAACTTTCTTTTAGAAAACAATATATCTTTGGTGTGTCTCCACTTGGCTGCTGAAAAATGGAAGCATTCAAGGCTTCTAGCTACCACTAATAAGTTGTGCATGTCCCAAACCACCGTGGATTCTTATGCTAACAGCTTCTTGTTCCACATCCAGAAGGGCTCAGTTTGGAAATGAGAACCTGATCTTTCTCTGCTGACAGCTTTCCGAGTTCATTTGGATCTTCATGTTTGAAGAAGAGACTTTTCCCCCTTTTCACATTATCACAGACAGGAATTGTTCAGGTACATTTGTGAGAGCTCATCACCTTCATTTCAGCCTCTCTGCTTCTAATTCAGGAATGCACTTCAGCAAATCCATCACTCTGAACCGTGGGTAGACTGCAGACTTATTCAGCAATTTTGTGAATGGGAATGTTTTCTTACAAACCATACAGCTGGAACTTACTAAATACTCACTGCCACGCAGCACAAGAAAGAATTACATCCCAGAATTACAAGGGTTAGCTGTTCTAGGAAGAGAACATGCACAAAAAACAAAAAAACAAAATTCTGGAGGAAAGATATTGTTTAGAAATAGAGTTGCTAGATACAACTGAAGGAAAGGGCTCCTTGAAGGAGAAATTTTACATCACCATTTTAAATTTTACATTGCCATTTTAAATCTTACATCGCCATTATAAAGTCAAGATGGAACTTGAGCAGTTGAGTGAGTGAAAAACAGTAGTTATCACTCATTCAGTTACCTGAAAGCAGACTTTACAGAACTGGGAACTAAGAAGGAAGCTTAAAGAGGCTGCTTCAAGGAGACAGAAAGTTTCTGCTGAATTACACTTGATGTTCTGATAGCCTGAGCAGCAGCAGGGAGTGGCACTGCTGTTAGGAAGCCAACCCTGCCGGACACAGGGCAGGGTTAAACCCTAAATCTCTGCTGTGTGTGGGGGAGAGATTCAGTGCCTGCCTCAGAGGGAGCATGGTTACAATCGAGGACAATATTATTTACACTTCAGAAGCCTGTATATTTTTACAAATATAACTATCATCACCATCATCTGATGCCAGCTCTGTGGTACATGAAGCGATTCACCCTGATTGCAGCAAAGTTTTTGAGGATCCATGCTGCCATCCCTCCAAAGAGCACCAGTACTCAGATCTCAGAGTTTTGTGTCCACAGGAGATTGCCCTGACCACGTTGTTCATTTCTTGATTCAAGCAAACCTCTTTGTTGCAGTCACTAACATTGCCACAGGATTTCCAGTCTGCTGGTGAAGCTCAGAGCTGTTTCCCCAGCAGCCTGCTCTGGCTCGCTGCGTGACACAGAAAATATTTCTGGTAACTGATTAGCAATAGATTGTTTTCATAGCGGTGTGTTTTTGTACACATGCCCTCCTCCAATATCCCTTCCCTATTCCCAGGACAGAGATACCAACTCAGTAGTCACAGACTGCTCTATTACATCAGAGAGCCTCATTAAATCACTGCAGACACAATTATCTTTTGTATCCATCAAAGCATGAAAGGTTACCTGAGTTACTAAAAAATTCCAGGCGTGTCTTCCTAATAAACAACAGTATAGTGATTAATTGCTGAAAGAATCTGGTGCTTTAAGAGTAGCTTTTATTTGGAAAGTTGAACATACTCATTCACCAGACAACTGAACTCTCCACTTCTCACTTTCTCAGGTCACCTGCAAGCACCAGAGATTTATGTGAGCAAGAAATATTGTTACTTTTTAACATGGTGATGTTTTTTTAAGCAACATATTTCAGATAGAGATTTAGCCCCATGATGCATACAAAGAAAGAGACTTTGCCTTGAGAGGATTTGGTATGAACTGGGTCACAAAGGCAATTAAAAGTCGTAAACCAGATGTATTATGTCTGTTCTATCCTTTTCCTTTGTGTCAACGGGTGAAATCGTAGCATGGTACGCCCTGGTTCATTTTGTCATTCTAAAGCTAGAAATGATGTAAATTAAAAAGCAGCTCTTTCTTTCTTTTTTTTTTTTTTCCTTTTGTATTGTGAAAGACAGTAATTTTATTCCACTTAAACTCAAAGCTGAAAATGCATGTGTATTTTTAAAGAATCTGATTTTATGAAGTGCATTCCACAGTCTGTATTCACTTTGTGATTAATTTGTTTTCTTCTGTATCTCCCAGTACAGGGGATATAGAAGAAAACAAATTAATCTCCATAAACATCCCCAACATAGGATGAAACATATGTAAATAAACCACACCATTACAACTGTGTTTTCATTCACCTGTGGAATCCTTCAGAGGAATTACTGGCTCATTTAAAGGACACATTTTAACTTCCAAGAGACTGAGCTGCACTTCCAGCGTGCTTTCTGCTTCCATGGAGGGTCAGTTAAACTCAGGGAAATAAGCAAATGATGTATGTTGCTGCTCAGCACGGAGTTACTCAAGTTAATTACCCTTCTGTTGGTTTTGGCTAAAAACTAATGCTACAATGTTTACTTTAATAATTTGAAGTAAGCGCTGAGCCTCTTTAAAATCACACTCTGCCGAGTGCAAAAACTGTAAACACTGCAGAACCTGGAGTCCGCTTGAAAACAGATTCATTGCTGATTTGCCAAGCCTCCTGCAGCTGGGGGAGGACTGCTGCTCCCAGCCAGGTATCTTTGTACATCACTGCTGGGAAAACTGCTCCAAAACCCTGGGGGCACTGTGCAGCTCTGCTGTGGCATCACTCCCAAAGAAATGCTATCGTTTGCCACCTAACACAGTAGGGATCAGTACCTAGCAAGCTCATAAACCTTACATGTCCCCTTCTCTGCTCTAGCCACAAAGAGCCACCGTGCCTGGCTGCCCAGGAGATCTCCAGAAGCTCAGCATGCTGTGGCAAATGCCTTCATTCCTTCAGTTGCCTTCATTCCTCCAGTTTTCCCATACTTTCTGTGACCCTGAGACGGGGATAACTGAAAGAGGTGGAGACTTCCATGGCTGAACCTCAAAAAGTTCACCTTCACCAGCCATCTGGTTCTTCCTTCAGCTCGCTCTGCTTGGGTCACAGTCGTGCTCTGATCTTCACCTGAGGGACTCCCAGACTCAGGCTGGACCCTGTTATCTGCATTTGGTGGTGGAAGGGGAGGAAATGCCATATGCTGTCCCTAAATAGCTGACTTTCCACAGCCAGACAGAAATGTGCCTGCAATTTGCTTTGTACTGCCAATACTTTTTGTAAGAGGAAATTGTTGGGGCACTGGAAGTTATTTATTTTCCACTATATTTTATTAGGTTATTTCCTGTTTTTCTTCCTGTTCCTTTGCTCTGTCTAATTTGGCAGATTGATTTTCTTCTTGCACTTTTCTTCCTTTTAGCTTGTTCTCTGAGTCCTACTGAGTCCGTCCAAATTTTCTGGTCTTCGGTTGAATCTTAGAAAGCAGAGCTGGCCAAGGATTTCAACATTCAAAATGTGGATAAAGACTTCCAGCTAGTTTAAACCTTCAGGCTTGCCATTAGACTGATGTGCAAATCTACAAAACAGTGACTTCCTCTGATAAGTTTTTTTATGTTTGTTTGGTTGGGGTTTTTTTGCATAATATTTTTTCCTTTTAATTTATTTCCCCCAAACTTATGTTAGCCTCTGTTTTATCTTGTTCCTATTCCCACTAAAGTAAGTTAGACTGAATTCTCCTAATTTCTATTTAAGGTATTATCATGTTCCCAAAGACTTGGGCACCTTGGTAGCTTTTTGACATTTAAACTGGGGCTGGTAGAGGACAAAAGAACTGGAAAATACAAAACATTGCCCACCTGATGGATATTGGGTCAAAAAGGACATTTTTGGGCTCAGGTAAGCAAGTTTACCTGGCCTAAGACTTTTGTTGCTGAACACATTCACCTTCCTTCTCTGTAAATACTCAAGTTTGGCCTCCAGCTCCATCTCTGTTCCATACTGCCTATTTTATTGCCATGTTAAGAAGTGAAAATTGCTCATTGCATGATGAAAATTAAGTATATTTCTGTGAAGGTGAGTTTTCCAATCTACCAGCTCACAAATTTCTAGTGTAATGCTCCAGGAAACGAGCCCTCTAAACTTATGTGTCCCTCTAGACTGAGATAAGTTGAACAATATTAGATGCATCTATACCTTGGGAATAGAGATCACTAAGTTCAACTCACAGAGAAATAGCCCCAAGGGACCCTGGGCTTATTCAGGCTAGCCAAAGGCCACAGCCAGCACTGCAAAAATTCCAAAAATTGACATATTCAAGCTATTAATTTGAATTGCCACATAGTCTTTAGGCATACTGTTACAGAGCCTTGAAGTGGAATTGCTCATTGGTTAATTTTACTCATCAGCTGCATCAACACATGGTCAAGGAAGGCAGGAATGTTATGCTATTCCTGCAGATAATTTTATTATTTCTTCCCTCAGGAAAAAAAAAAACAATTGGATTTGCATTTATTTTTAACAAGAGCACTACTTTTGTCATAAACTTTTGAAAATAAACAGAGCTATTACAGCACTATTGATTCACATGTCAATGGCACACAAAACAATCGAGGGGCTTACCAAAATGTTATCATTACAAAACCCAAATGAGGGAAACTCATTTATTTTAATTACATTTTTAAGTAGGAACTGTGCACAAGCCATCGAAAGCAGAGAGGGAAACTCCTAACTTTGCTTTCCTAATCCGTTTCTGAAATGTTATCTGAGTTTCAGCATTTGTTAACTAAGCACAAATTTGATAGTGAGGGTAAGCAATACACTCAAAAGAGATTACAGAGACAAGAGTATGCTGATACTAAAGGCAGTGAAAAAATATTTTTTATGCCAAGAAGGAAAAAACTTGGGGTATGACCTGGAAATTTGAACACTTGAAGAACAAGGGTTCAGCGTTTTTTGTTTCTCGTTTTTGGCACAATCCTTTCCCTCCAATTTACTGCTCGTGTGTTTGGACACAGATTCAACTGGCTCCTGCATCCAAGGATAATGACCTGGGACTGCAGTGATTTAGCAAACCTCAACTCTGTGCAGCCACTCAGTCAGTGATGGGCTAATCCCTTAATGGCCATTTGTGTCTTTCCAGTGCATCCTAAGGAGTTCTGCAACACTCTGATTCTGCTGCACAGAATTATGTGCACTTCTTCCACCCTCCTTATCTTATCAAGTAGCTAATTCCCACAAATGATCACGTAGCTTCAAGTTTAAGATGAAATTGCAATTGAATCATAAATTTGTCACTCTCCTGACAGCTGCTAAGTCAGTAAAATCTTGATCAAGTGGGGATTAGTCACTGGATTGAACAATTAAGACCTGTGAGTGCATCTGGCCCTCTGTCAGAGACATGTTTATTGATAAAAAAAATAGTTTATGTAGAGGTTTAAAATGTTATTAATTCTTAAGTGCGGTATAATCCTTTATCTAGTATATTATGACACACAGCTAACTATCCCACTAACATCTTGTTCTGCTCAATTGATTATTTAAACAGAATTAATCTTTAGAAATAATAATGACGGTGAGCCTTAAATTAACAAACAAAGCAGAGTGCAATGAGAGATGTCATTTACACAAACTGTTTGCTTCCATGACTTTTTTTTAAATTGAAATAGACTTTCAGATCATTCCCTAGTTGTTATCAAAATGTTGAGATACACTAAGATATTTCCAAAAGAAGAAAATTCTGTTTGCTGCAGAGAACTGCCGTAGAGCCTTATTTTGGGGAAAAAAAATCGAGGCACAATGGGATGCTGGAGTGCTATTTTGACTGTTCATTACATAATGGAAACAAATAAAGGAGATAAGCACTTCCCTCAAGTTAGTGACCCCTGGCCAAAGTTTTCTGTAGTAGATACTTCTCCCATTGTACCACACATCCCTGTTTTACCAGGACCTACTTTTGTCAGTTTATGCTAGGAAAGAGTATGTCTCTGAAACACGAAATGCGGCTGTTCCGTGGCTGTAAATTTTGCACCTCTTGAAGTTAAGAAACATTAAGGCAGTTTCTTAACTACAGGTATGTGTGGACTGAGGTTCTGGTGGCTTCTACAGCTCAGTTGTGGCGTTTTCATTGTGAGCTCAGCTCGCAGAACAGAGCACAGACTAAAAGCCTCATTTCAGGCATCCTGCAGAGAGCAGCAGCTTTTGTTCATCTTTGTGCTGACTGAGAGCTCAACTAGTAAATCAAAAGTAAAGTGATTTAAGCTATGATTCACTAATGATGCCCTGAGTGTCTGCAGTCTTGTTACCTGACAGATTCAGTGCCTGCTAGGTCTGTAGTAGGTGGCCACTGACCAAACTCTCCCAGCACCAGCAGGATCAGTTTTTCTGATTTATCTGGTGTAATGAAAAAAAGAAGAGAAAAAAAAAAGCCCCAGCATTCCTGTATCTGCAGATAAAAATGTGATTTGCTTGCCTGGTGGAAATCTCCATGCTGTACTTGTTTGTTAGGAAAATGATTCACTGGAATTGCACCAGAGAAAGGAGAAAATTGAACTTGCATTTTCTGCAGCCCAAATGCTCTCATTCCTTATTTCTGAATACAAGACTTCTTTGTTAAGCAGATCTGTACCCTTCAATCCCTTTGCTTTTTTTCTGAAGATACTGAAACAAAACATTTAGTTTCGGGTTTGAGAGAAACACATTGTTCAACTTGACATAACTGTTTCCAGTATTTTATTTCTAAAAAATAAAAAAGGCCCCAAAAGATTAAATGTAAATTTGGCCCAATTAATTTGAAATTTGGGATAGATACCAAGGATTGGATGCCCATCTGAAAAATTAATTCATGACCCTAATTAACTTAGAAATGTGCAATGTTTCAGAGTTCACAGCCGTATCAATACCACAACAATGCATTTATTCCACACCAGAAGCCAAGAGGGATTCATGTTATGGAGGAAATTAGTACCTCTTTATGGAAACAGAGTGGTGATACGTTTTCCTTGCATGTTCACACTGAGCAGCACCAAATGCAGGATCACATGCAAAACACAATCATCATAACCTTGAGCTACGTGAAGCAGTCACAGAGCCGGGAATAAAAGTTAAATAACAAAATACATGATTTTGTCAGTGCACAGTTACATTCTGTGACCTTAAAACACTCTTAATCCTCCACTTGTTACTTCATGGCTGGGGCAGACCCTAAGCAAGGTATGGAAATGAAACTAGATGTGGTTGGAAAAGCTCTCAAGGAGCAGCTCAGTCAGGCAGATTTACACCTGCAGGGTAAATATTGGCTGGATTTATCACTTGGTGGGAAACTTCATGTCTAGATCAACTCAAGGGTCCCAGCCATCTCACAGACAGCATTTTCACTCTAAAATCCCGCTCTCATGGGTCACGGCCGTTTCATTTTGCCCTTGTCTGTGGCTAATTAATGCAAATTAAATTTTATGCCAGTCAGCTCAAGTGATCTGTGCAGTAGGCAGAAGAGTCTCCAATAGAAGGCAAAATTGTTTTCACCAGTTATTTATATTTTCAGAGAAGGTCAGAATTCCAAATGCACCAATAGAAAACAGATATAAAAATTCAATCACAATAATTTTTTATTTAAATGTATAATTGAAAAATACTGTTGGGTTACTTAAGTTTCTGGGTTTTTTTTTAGTTTTGTATATGTTTTAATAAAAACATTTAAAGTCTAAACAAACAACCCTGCATCTAAAGATGATGCCAAAAAGAGCCAGGAACGCACTAAGTTATTTCCAGCAAATGGCCAAGTTAAACAATACAAACTGACAAAATATCCTCTGACTAAGAACAATGTTATATTTTTCATGATTATTCACTACATTTCTTCTAAAGTGACTTCATGGTTTGGGACAGTATGGGTCTGAAGATTAGCTCACCCCTATCTTCTAAAATTTAATAGTCCTTCCAGGCAGAGAGGGGAGGTTAAAAAAAAAAAATCACACTAAACCAACAAGAGCAACAAAAAACCTGCCCTAGGTTTCTCTTGTCACCTGAAATTTTGTTCTACTTATTTATCATTTACAAATGTTACCATGTTAAAGGCAGAAATACATACCAGAGGTACTGGAATGCAGCTGAACTATGAAATACAGAATATAATCCCAGTACATAGACCTTCCTCTAGTCTTGCTTTCCATGTTTCCTCTAACTGTCTACTCATGTGGAATAGCTAGGACACTAAATTTGGAATAAGCACTGAGTTTTGAATCTAAGCCAGCAATTTTTTCCTCAGGTAAAAGTCTTATGTGCATTAATTCATGAACATGGGGCATTTCTAAGTAGGAGTCCAAGGTTGCAATTTCAGCAGAGGCTCATACTATTAGAAGTGCATTACATTATATTACATTTAGTAACAAAGGAGATTAGTGTTTTAACTAGCTATCTCAAAATTCATGGTTAATTCAGGGTCTTTAGCATGTTTTTGTTCCCTAGAGGACCCAGTTTCAATAAATACTCCAATGCCATTAGTAATTACATTGCACAAGAGTCCACTAAGTAAAATGTTTCAAGATGTAAACCCTTAAAAAGAGCAGTATATGCTTTACTGAGGCTATCCCCCAAAAATTTATTTCAATCACACAATTTTTTATATGATTTTGGATATCTAGTCCATACAAAACTTTCTGTAATCTAATTAGATAGAAAAAATAGCACACCAAAGGAAGGAAGATGAAGTCTAGAGGCTCTCCACTATGAAAAATTCACTTTTTTTATTTCTTTGATATTATTTCACGCAGCGTTTTAGTTCTGCCTGAAATGTACAAGAGAATATTCGTTCCCTAGGCAAAATTCACCTGTGTATCTGTGAGGTTTGAGACGTTATGGCTCTAGAGCAATCATCACTGAACAGCTGAATAACATTGCCAAGGTATCAGCTGCTCCATGTTTGTCATTGTGGATCTGGAATCTTCTCCTTTTAGCTGACTGCCTTTAATTTAGACCCAGCTCCTGATAAAATATTTGGCTGGAGGAGCAGTGGTTGATGTGAAGGGAGCCTGGGACTGTGTTTCAGCTTCTAGTGGCTGTGCTCTCCATATGTGCAGCCACGAAGCACAAAAGCCAAAGGAAAATCTCCACAACTGGGAGGGCAGGGAAAGAAATCTGTTACCCCCAGCCACAGGGTGCAAGTCTGGGACTTTCCAACGTGGATCTGAAGTCCAGTGAAATACAGCAAATGCCTGAAATGAAAAATACCTGGCTATTGCCTGTTCTCTGTGTTGTGGAGCTAAAAGAAGGCTCTGCCACTTGGGGCAGGAATATTTCCCCATCAATGCACTCATTCATGTTTTGCCTTTAATAGTTAATGATTTGTTAAGGAGACAGTGGGAATTTTTCTTCAGTGTTTGATTCAGCTCTAGGAAAAACAGGAAAGTTCTGAAAGACTTGAGTATTATACCTGTGTGTGGTAGATGAGAACCAAAGGGTTAAAAAGCAGCCATCAAGCAGCAGAGAGTGGCAAACACTGGACACAAACAGGTGATAAAAGGTGATAAGAAAGATGAAAAAATTAAGAAAATAAAGAACACTGTTATAAAGATTTATAGATCAGCTAAAGCAGAGCAAAATAAACGATAACAAACACAGATAAAAAAATAAATGGGGCATCAGCCATATAAACACACAGGGAACTTCAATGCTTCTGTATAGTACTATGACACTGCTTTGTTTACAGCAGCATTGACCTTTTGCTCCCGAAGAAGTTTATTAACCATCTTGGTCTTTCTTTGTGTTGCTTTACTCATCAAGAGAAAGTTGTGCTGGGTTGATTCTGATGAATGACTTTTTCAGAAAGTCAAGTTATCCTTGACTAGATGCAGATGGCCTAGTAAAAAATGAATGCTGCCAGCAGACATTGTCTTTATCAGTAGTAAAAGTTCAGCAGGGACTAGACTTCCTCATCTCTGGCCAGAGAAACCCAGCCTTCTGTTTCAGCACCATATCACATATTGTCCTAATGAATTCTTGTAACACACTGCAGCCCAGATAAATATGCTTATATTAATGTTTTTTGGCAGTCTGGGGCATGGTACAGAATTGACACAAGTGTTTGGATTCTGCCTGCAGCAGACACCAGGAATTTATGCAGCTCAGAAATATTGGACTGTTGTTAGGCTGTTTGTGCCATGACCTTCAGCGCTGCACTCTGCAGCTCGCCCTTCCCGGAGCGGCGGCACAGGAGGGGAGCCTGGAGCAGGGCAGGGCTGGGGAGGGAGCTGCTCACTCAGGGCTTCATCCACCCCACAGCCACACCAGTGCCTGAGACCTTTCCTTTCCTCCACTCTCGTTTTTCCTTCTAAGAACAGCAGCAGCCATCCCCACAGCTCTGAGGTACAAGCAGTGAGAGGCTCGGAGCACGCACCCTTCAGAGCTTGAAGCACCAGCCCAGGCAGCCTCAAGGACAGCAGAGGATTTGGCCTCTGAAAAACACCCTAGGCAACCAGATTTGAACTTTTTTAGTTGTCAGTCTGTGACTGGAACAGCAGCACAGCAGCACACGTGGGCTCTGAGCTGCATTTGGAGTCCCACCACACGAGAGCCTCCAGCTCTGCCTGCTGCTTTGTCAGGGCTGTAACTTTCTGCTGCCAGTTTGGAAACTCCTCCAGCTGCAGCAGGGGCTTGGAGGCCCCAAATTCCCGGGAAGGCAGCTGTCCCAAGGGCCAGCAATCCCACTGGGCCAGGACATCTTGTAGCTGGGAGCAAAAGTCACCATCCCTGGGTGTGTTTAACAGAGCCTGGATGTGGCACTGGGGGCCAGGGTTCAGCTGAGCTGTTGGGGCTGGGTTGGACTCCATGATCTTGAAGGTCTCTTCCAACCCAGAGATTCTGTGAATTCTGTGAAAAGCATCCTCCTGCTCTGAGCAGGGCTCTGCTGGTGGCCACAGAGCTGATAAAAACCCTTTATTTGCCTTTACAGTGCACCTTTGCTGTGCAGCCACACCATAACTTAACCTCAAGGCTTCAGTGATAGAGTTAAAAATGTCAGAGACCTTCCTGGGAGGAAACATTAGGCAGATGTGATTCTTGAACCAAGAGAGCACGTGAAGGAGGACACGCCACCATTTCCCAAGAAATTCTGGGGCAGGGTTTTTCCGGGCAGTGAGATTCTTTTTTTTTTATTATTATTATTTTTTTATTTTGGGTTTTTTTTATTTTGTGGTTATGTTTTTCATCGTTTCATTTAAATGAATGGGAGTACTGGGGCATGACTCAGATGAGAGTGAGACATAAAAACATCCTGAGAACAAATACAGTTGTATTTCTCCCCTGCACCTCCATACTAAGGTGTCTCAGTGCCCTGTGTTTTCTTACAATTCCTTTGCATTAAATAGGCATTTTTTGATGCTGGGGAAGAACAGTTAGTTTTATTTATCTAGCCATTCAAGTCAGGATGGTCAGCCAGGTCTTTCTGTTGCTGCTCAGCCTATTTTTGCAGATTAGGATCTCAGTTCTGACAGAGTTCATCAGAACATAACAAGTATATTCATCATTGAAAAAAACAGTGATGCAATTAAATTATATTTATACCTATGGGATAGTTATTTAATTATCAGGAACAGGAAAGTCCTGCCTGCAACAAGATTTTCTCATTCATGATTTTCCATGCCTTTAAACATTTGCCTTTTAAAGCCTTATCTGTGGCCTGCAGCCTCTTTGGGGCAGACTCTTCCTGCTGCTCCATTCCTACAGCATCCAGCAAAGCTCTGTCCATGTTACCTGTGTCTTCTGGGAGAATACCATCTTTAGACCACCCTCACTGCTCAAAGCCCTTTGGGCTATCAGAGCTAACTTATTTTAGCCCCAGAAGCTGGCATTTGTGTTTGGGCTGCAGTCTTTATAGAAAACTGCACTTTGTTCATTTGATTCTCTGCCTTACTTCCACTGGCTGTGCTGCTCTTGGTTTTCCCCCACCCTCATTTAACCACCTTGCTGTGCTGGTGGAACCAAAACCTGCTTGTCAGTGCAGAGGTGGCCAAGCCAAGCACCTCAAACCAGGCTTCATCATGCTGCTCTGCGAAGCCACAGAAGTTCTGCCAGCTTTTTTTTGTGGGATCGACCCAAGCTCTGCTGACAACATTGAATTATGCAAAGCCCTGTACAAGCAGAGAACATAACCTCTGTATATTTTGGGTTTGCCTCATTTGAATCATATTCCAGTCAACCCTTTTTTTTCTTATTTTGTAAGTATACTTTCATGAAAAATTAAAAGGAAAAAAGAGGGGAGTTTTCTTCCCGGGATATATATATATATATATATATATATCCCGGGAAGAAAACTCCCCTCGAGCCCTGGTAAGTCTCACTTGAACACCAAGAGCTGCTCCACATCTCTGCTGAGCAGCTGGGGCTCCAAGCACTCTCTGAGGCTGTTGGCCCACCACTGTCCTCTGGGTTTATCTCAACTCTACCCCCAGTTTTGTCACTGTATCCTTCAATCCCCTCTCTCCCCATAAAAGTGTCTAGCTGTCTCTTAAACTCACTTTACCATTTGCTTCTTTGACCTCGCTTGGCAACTTATCCTTGTGTTTATTATTTGAGGTGGAATAGTTCTGGCTACATTCCTGGTTTTACTCTTAATTGTCTAATTTTTAGAATGGTGTCAGTGGGGTTGGGGTTTGGGTTTGGGCTTTTTTTTAACTCATCACTCTTGTGAAGACCAGGTCTTCTGTTTCATTAGGCTCCCTTGTGTCATCAGGACTTCCAATAACTCAAAGGATCCTAATGAACCTTTTATTGGATCTTCCCAAATATTGCAGCTGGACTTTCTTGTCCATTAGTGCCACTCTGAACTGCATGCACTGCCTTTAATTACTTTTTTGTTAATTGGAGGGCAGGGAGGGGAATGAGGGTCATCCCCAAGAAAGGAAAAGCTCAGTGATTTTCCCTACAGCAGGAAGTTACAAGCAGAGCTCAAGCAGGACTGAGCAGCAGAACCTTCCCAGGTCCCCTGGCAGCTGGTGTCACCTGTGCCAGCTGGTGGCCTTTGGGTGGCACCTCATGCCAGGAGGACCTGGGCACCTAAGGACCTGCTCCAGAGTTTTTTTCTTGGGCAAAAGTGCAGGGAGCAGCTCACTTACCATGCTGGATTTGCTGTCAGGTCCTATGGGTGACAAAACCAGGCTGCACACAGCAGGCTTTTCTCAGAAAACTCCCTTTTCTGGGGAGCAGAGAGGAGGAAAAAGCACTGGGTGAAGGCACCTACCTGCACCTCCAGGAACTGTTCCCAGCTGCTGCAAGGTGGGTTGTTGGAGCAGTGAAATGAATCCTACTGACATCCTGAAGATAGGCCTGGTTGGAGTGGCTTCTGAAATGGGCAACTTGCTTAACCCACCACAGAAAGAGAAGGAAAGAGGAGGAAAGAGGAGGAAAGAGAAGGAAAGAGAAGGAAAGAGAAGGAAAGAGAAGGAAGGAGAAGGAAAGAGGAGAAAGGAGGAGGAAAGAGAAGGAAGGAGAAGGAAGGAGAAGGAAAGAGAAGGAAAGAGAAGGAAGGAGAAGGAAAGAGAAGGAAGGAGAAGGAAAGAGAAGACCCTTCCCTTACAGGAACCAAAGGAAAGAGAAGGAAAGAGAAGGAAGGAGAAGGAAGGAGAAGGAAGGAGAAGGAAAGAGAAGGAAAGAGAAGGAAGGAGAAGGAAAGAGAAGGAAGGAGAAGGAAAGAGAAGAGCTACTTCTTTACAGGTCCCCCCTTCCCTTACAGGAACCATCATCACCTGTCTGAAGGATGGGTTCGCTCCAGGTAGGTTCCCTAACTGAAGCAACCTCCTGCTTGGCCAGCACAGTCCATAGCCATGAAGACATGCACCAGAAGCACATCCTGTGGCTACAACCCAGGCAGGTTCACTCTAGTGCTTTCCTAAAACAGACACTTTGCTAGATTCACCTTCCTCAAAAATATTCAGCCAAGTCAGCTCTTGAATTCAAGTTGACACCATCAGAGAGGGAGGAGATGACATTCCCTTTCCTACTCAACATATTGTATCTCAGGAAGTGCCAAGAAAAAGGAGAAGTGTTATCTATATAATGAACATTCTCCATTTGGGGAGGCTACAGAAGCCATGGGACAGGAAGAGGGTGCCAATCCCACTGAGACATTAACCATCAGCCAAAACACCATCAGTCACCATTTTCAGTTTAACAACACAGGGCAGAGGCATAAAAGATTCGCTCAATTAATTGTGGGATTGAAATTTTTCCAGAGAGCTGAGGATACTTGTAAGATACAATAGAGTGCAGCCCCCTCATCTCTCATGTGGAGGTCAAGCTCACAGAAACTCAGCCTGCTGATCAATCTTTGTGTGTCCCAAAAAGAGGAATTGCAGGCTGCAAGAGCCAGCATCAGGGGGCAGCTTCAGAGAAATTCATGCAGTAAAGCACTTCCATAAAGGTGGCTTACATTGCTGACAGAATCCCAAAACCAGGGAAATGAAAGGCAGAGACATGAAATGCCTCTCTTAACAAACAGCCTAAAATAACTGGGAATAAAAATTTTAAAAATCTTGTAAACATTTACCATTGTGCTCTCCGTGCTTGGCAGGTTGGGGGGGCGTAATGACCATCAAAGAGCAGAGCAGCAGTAAGTCTTTCACTGAGAAAGTGGTGACAGCACAAGCAAAAGGACATGCTCTGTCACTCATCAACCCACGCTTCATTTTTTGTAGCCATCTACTATTATTATTCGGCATGTGATTCCCCAAGCAGCAAACCAGGGCTGTAGCTATTTACAGGTCACTGGAAGTCTGGCCTGTGCTCCAGTGGAGTTTTGGTTGTATTTCACAGAAGATAGTTTTATTTATGTTTGACTGATGCAGGCAAAACTGGAGGCTGATTTTTCTTTTTTTGGCTTTTAGTATAAACACTCAAGACAGCTCTCTATTTTGGGTGCAGACTGAAAAACAGATTGTTTTGTAGCTGCCGAGAACTGCTGGGTAAATCAGAGGACATTGTTATTGCAGCCGAGCTTTTCTTTCAAGCGAGCAGGAGGAGTTGCTTTATTTTTTAATTCTGTGCAGTTTTATGTACACCGTTCGCTCCAAATATTTGATGTTTGCCACACTTGTTATGAGTTTCTCCAGAGAGATGCTGTCTTTTGGCAGCAAAAGATAAAGTTGACTGATACAAATGAGTCACAGTACCCCAACAGTAATTAACAGTGATGCAATACCCAGGCGAAAAAGAGGACTTGAAGAATTAACTGTTGAGTTTTCTTGACGATGCAGCTGCACTTTAAGAGAGAAAGCTCAACCCATCATAGAACTCCATTGTGTACATTAGAGAAAAAAGCTTGGCAAGATACATTAAAGATTTTTGCTAAAGAGATACAAATATTTTGCAAGGGCAAAGGGCGCTGAGGCAGGCTGTACTTACTTCCAAAGAAAAGTAGGCAGTATGACAAAGAAACAGTAATATTTCTTTATCTTGGTTTTCACACTTCATCATCTATGAAAGACTGTCTTTTTCAACCTGCTGAACTGATTTAAGCCATCCCAGCTCTAAATTAACTTTTACTTAAAAGTCAGTCTATGACATCCTAATCTAAGAAGTTATCTGTGCTTGTGGTTTCAGCCCAGTTCTACAGAAGGCCAGTTCTGCTATTTATAAATGGGATTTTGCTTGTTCTATAAAGTTCTTACACAAATCTCACGGCTCAAAAGAGAAGGAATGGTTGGGTAAGAAGACGAAGGATTGAAGCAACTGCTTTATAGCACAATATGAAACTTGACACTGTTTTCTGCTGCCAGTATGATTCCCAAGTGAGATGGATAAATTGTGGTCAAGACCTGGACAGGTTAACTAGTGGTCATCAGTGCTGGTGGTACCTTTATATACAAAAAAAAAAAAAAAAAAAAAAAAAAAAAAAAAAAAAAAAAAAAAAAAAGGATACTATTGGACAGGGCATTTGAAATTTAATACCAGACATGAAACAAGACATCTGTTGGACTCTCATTTGTTTCTCTTTGAATGGGCTTTAATTGAAAGCTCAGTGAAAAATGCAGGTTACATTCTTAGTGTTATCAATAGTTTGGAACAGCAACAACATCAGAACAGTGATGCTTCTAATATTTATACATTTTCTAGTTGGAGATGTCTAATAGCAATACATTATCAGATATATATATATATACACACAATTTCAAGCAATTAAAAGTAAATAATAAACCCCTCCTCCCAAAACCCTGAAATAATATATTTCCTTACACTAATAATGTCTTTTTCACATATACTTGACAAAGAGTCTTTTTTAAGTTACTTATCTTAAGAGTAATCTGTTAATGGAGATCCTGGACCAGCCCCATTAGAAGTTCAGTTTTAAGTTTATACAGCTTGCAAGCCACATAACCAGTGTGGCTTCACATTGTAAACAAATCCCAAATGTCTACAATGATGGAAATTAGTTTTGTGTAAAGGAGATCTATGCATCTCATGATAGAATAAATTTAAACCAATACATTAAAAAGAGAGAGAGAGAAGGAGAGAGCTAATTGACAAACAAAACAGTTTTGAGGGTTCAGTTATGCAATTCTTTAAAAACCAAGTTAACTTAATGGTAAGATTCTTTTTTTTTTTTTTTTTTTTTTTTTTTTTTTGTACAGAGAGGCTCTGGGTCATCTGGCTTTAGCTGCTCTAGAAAAACAACCTTTAAAAAAAGGTTTGACTTGTGAAATTTCAAAAGCAGAGCTTCCAACTCTAAAAGGCTGCCCTTTGGCAGTACAAAGGTTACCAGAAGTATCTCAGGTGACTGTTCCTTCATCTTGTGAGGAAAGCTGCACTAGCATTCAGGAGCCTCAGCATATGCAGGGATGATGTAAGTGCAGAGCTGACCTTCAACAGGGAGGAATCATCCTACCCACTGCAGGAATTAAAAAGGTACAGCAATTTGTACCTGGAAAAGTTCAAGTGAAAATAACACAAAAAAGCTGGAGACAGACATGAAAGCTGAGCACAGTTTACAGTAATCTTGAAACTGTGGTGGTCTTGCCTACTTTTGTACAAAACCACAAGTAAAAACCTCTTGAACTTATTGCCTGGGAACTTGTGCAGCTCCAAAGGGAAGGGCAGGCTGAGCAGAATCCTACGTTTGAGTTAACTTGTGTCAGATAGGATGCGAAGGCAGCTGCAGCTCTCTGACAGAGGTGATCGAGGATGGCTGAGAAACTTTGCAGTAGCTTATAGTGTCCCATCTGGTTTTTTCACTTGTTTGAACTGTCTAAAGGGCCAACTGCAGTTTAGTCATGTTCCTCTGGTGCATGTTGTGATGACGAACTAATTCATCAGACCTGGCAAATTTTTTTTGACAGCTGGGCCACCGGCAACTGAAAGGCTTTTCACCTGTTAACAAAACACCCTGTTATTAGCTGAGCACACAGCTCATCTGAGACACTGCTATTTGTTTTCTTTCTGGGGGGGCTGCGAGGAGCCCCTGTCAGGAGGAAAGGCACCCTGGGCTGTCCTGAGAGGGCGTGGGAGCTCCCCCAGCTCCTGCTCCCATCAGCGCTCGGAGCCTCCCTACCTCTGCCTCAGCTGATGTTTACCAACAGCCTTTCCAGGTGATGCAGAACACTTTGCAGTGGTTCATTCCTGAGGACAGGCCCTTGCTGAGCACCGTGCTGCCACGATTGTGCTGCTCTTAGCTCTCAAATGACCAAGTCTCAAAGTCACCCTGGCATCCGCACAAGCTTCAGTCACACCTCGGGCGGCGGTGCAGACACTCTGTTAGTCACCGTGGAAACTGTCAGGGACTTTCTAGAGCTTGACCTCCAGTCAAGGGGAGTTTTTTCCAGCTAATTCAACGAGTTTTGGCTGAAGTTCTTTGAAACTGGTGAGTGTAAGTGAATATGGTAGAAGCAAGAGGGTTCAGCGTGGAGTCTGCTGAGCCACACTCAAAGTTTTCCACAGCTATCTAAATAAAGTGGATTCACATCTATGGGAGATGTCAAATGCTCAAAATAGCATTTTTCTAACATTTTCATGAGCATAATATTCACTACAAATAACTCCAAGCAAAGCACGTTCAAATTTAACAAGAAATGCCACCGCTTTTTAACCGTTTTAACCTGGTCTCTTGATTTCCTGCAGTGTGTAAGTGGAATTTCAGGCTGTGTTTGTGGTGCCACAGGAATGCTGATGGAATGCTTTCATTAGCTCAGAGCAGTGCCCGGTGACTCATGCTCCTTCTTTTCTTTCTTTTTTTTTTTTTTTCCTCAAAATAAATGCAATATTTTAAAGTATGTTCAGCTCTGGGGCTGGGCTCTTCAGTGCTGTCCACACACCTCATCCTCTCTAACACACTCCAGACACGCTGGGGTGGTACAACCTCACCCAGGCATCTTCTCTTCTTATTTACCTCACACTCCGGGCATTTCACGAACCTGTTCCAAATTCAGACAAAAGGAGATTTGCATAAATGTGTATTTCTGTTTGCAAACTCCCATGTCAGGTATTTAAGTTGAAAGGGAATTCCTAAAATCTACTTTATCTACTTAGCATAGATGCTGGCAAAAGCATCAACTATCTCCCATGAGTGCATAAAACAGTGGGGGGAAATGGTGCAGATATCAGGGATCACATTTCCATTGCCAAATGTGTCTATGGATGGATAAAACTTCCTTTGATTTTTTTTTTTTTTTTTTGTCACAGTGAAATTGCTTGTGAAGGAAAACATCCCTGAATCCTAACAAACAGTTTGGTAGTTGACTAAAATTAGGATAGAATTGCATGGATTTGCTTTGATTCCTGAAGATTTAACGCGCAGCACGTTAACTTGATCTAGGTGCTTTGCCACTTAATCCAAGGGCTATGAAAAAGAAAGAGGAGTGAAGCTGCAGGGCAAGGTGGGGATGAAAAATCCCCACCCACCACTCGTGCTCACCCCCCTCAGGAGCTGACACATCCAAAATCGTGGTCAGGGGTGGCTCCATAACACAGCCCAGCTGCTGTGCCAGCAGCAGGCAGCAAACCCACGGCAAGGATTGTGGGGCTCAGCTCCCAGGGAGCCACTGGGACAGGGAGAGGAGCTTCACTAGCACAAAAGAGAGCAAGTCCTTCACTGTAGCTAATCTGGGCTATAAAAGATGGCTGGAGTCATGCAAGTCCTGAATTACAGATCGGTTAGCAGTGGAATGTGATGGGAATGTAGTTCATCCCAGCTTGCCAGCGTGTTACCACCACTTGCCATTTTGTCTCTCCCAGAACATTACCTCTTGCTGGTTAAGAAAACATCTTTCTTCATGGAAATGCACAGACCCCCAGGCCCTGCAGCTCAGCAGGACCATGGGGACAACCCAGGAGCACAGCCTTTGCCATTTGCAGATTGCAAGTGTAGACATGGCCATTGGGTGAAGCATTTATTTGGCCAGAGCCACAGAAAATGCCACTGTTCTCAGGTGAATCATTTCCTTTATTAAAATTTCTCTTTTATTTTTGGAAGTCTGAAATGTGTGTTTTTATGGTCCAGAAGAGAAAAAAGAATTCTTAGCAGGGAGAAAAAGATTTTCAGGCTCCTTGTCCATCTGTACAGAGACTGAATTTAAAAGGTTAACACCAGTATGGAAAACGCTGTGACATCCAACAACATGCCAAAGTGCTTGGTAAACAATTACTCGGTAAAAACACTGCATACACAGCAGAAGGAACAGCAGATGTCAGTACACAGGACTAATTCTAAAACCTAAAACTAAAATACAGAGCTTGCTGCAGTTGCTCCTTAATGGTGTTTACATTTATGTGAGAGCAGAGCAGGCTAAAATGGCCTCCTTTTTCCCCCCTGTATTTAGATTAAAAACTACAGTTTCTACCAAAAAAAAAAAAAATAAAAGGTCCTTGAATATTTGAGTAAGCTTTTACTTTAGTGTCTGTCAGTGTGAGTTTGCAAAAGGCACTGCTTTTATCTGCTGGAGAGATTACAGCACAAGCAGCAGCAGCAGGAGCTTTGCTGTGCTATCCTGCATCAGGCTCAGCTGACACTTGGGAGAAGCATGAGTAGGCACGAATACTTTAGATTACAGACCTTTGGCCAAAGCTAGAATTAAATTTTCTATCTTGTAGGGCTCTTTCAGTAAAGGCAGTAGATCAACTTGACATTTGTGGGCTGAGACCACGATGCTCGTTTCATAATAGCTGACAAAATTTATTTTGCCAAGCTGAAATTTTTTTAAACATGAAGGAAGAAAGCATAGTTTCTAAAATCACCTAAATCGCTTTGTGAAAAGTGACTATCACACTTGGGGAAAGCAGCCACAATGAAAAACCAGCACACTGAAATTCTTTCTGCTGTTTTGAATATTTAAATCCTGGTTGAGACACTTTCTATCCATGTAATTCACAACAACATTGATTTAAAATTAAAAAAAAAAAATAAAGAAATATAAATGTGAAGAAAAGTTTACGCACTTGTTTTACCTGTATGAGTCCTGGTATGAGTCTTCAGATGATCAGATCTGGAGAACTTTCTCTGACAGGTTTTACACTGAAAGGGCTTCACACCTAAGAGACAAAAAAAAAAAATAAAAATCTATTCTTATGTCGCAGCATTTTTGGAAGGTTGAAAATAGCAGATATTTCTGAAGTTTCAAAAGCCTGGATTTTTTTGGGGTTTTTTGTTACTGTAACTGCTCCTCCCAGCCCTGTGCCTACACATTACAGAAAGTTAGTCATTAATGAGGCCACCACCCTTTGTAACCTCCTCTGCCAGTGCCTGGGTCTGAACAGCTCCACCATAAACAAACACCCACTGAAATCATCTGCAAATTATATTAAATTAAAATATAGCATTAAAATTGCACATTATTAAATAAAAAATGTAGCATTAGCGTTGTAAATCCTGACCCTGAGGTTTGGCCCTGAGGGTATCCTGCAGGAGCAAATGGGACATAAGAAAAATCAAGGTGCAGAAATCTATTTTCATGGGCTCCCAATAGGTTTAACTTACTTCACACTACTAATTTACACATGATGCAGAGGTCTTGAGCAAATTTTACACATTGGCAATTTTTTCTTGCAGAACTGTTTAGTTTTAAGCACAATATATTCTTAATATTGGACATAGAGTATAGAGCAAACAGTTTTATTACGAAAGTTCTTTCAAAAGATGGTGTCAGGATGTAAAAGTCATGAGAAGACAACCCCAGAAAAATAGAAATTTGAGGAGTATAACTTCAGAATCACAATTCCTGTATACTGATCAACTCCAATTACAGGCAGGTCTTGTCCACAAACCTGTGTGTCGTCTTTGGTGCCTTTTGAGTTGGTCTGAACGAGAAAATCTTCGTTCACAGTCTTTAAAATCACACTGATAAGGTTTCTCACCTGGAGAGGAAAAACAATTTGTTAGAAAATGTGAGAAAATGAGGGAGCACCTCAGGCTGGACCAGAAGATGAAATGTGCTGCTCTGAAAGATTTCCCTGCAGTCTGAAGCAGTCTAGTGGCACACCAGAACTGATTTCTCACAAAGCCACACAGCTCTGCTGGAAAGGCTGGCAAAACTCTGCTGCATTGACACTGATACTGAATCTGCTCACTCTAAGAAAATTAGCAGGTTAAAGAAGCAAAATATTTCTGGTTGAGTGAATTTTTGGGTTTTTTTCTGCTGGAAAAGAGCAGGAATGTCTTGGTTTATATTTCTCTAAAAATCCCATTAAACCCTTTCAGTAGCACCTGTTTCTGTAGCATTTAATTCATACAGGGGAACAGCTCACAGTTTGAACTAAATTGGGTTTAAAGCAAAAACTAAACAAGTTCCATCTACATAGGTGACAGTTTTAACCACATTAATTAGAACAAAACTGAGCAAAAAATTCAACCTCAGAAAAAGACATATTCTTCTCCAAAACATGAATTAGATTTCTTCCATAAAGTGCCATTAAATAGAATTTCTCATGTAGCTGCACAGCTCCCACAGGCAAAGCCATGAATTATTGCAAAGCCTCATGTAAATATAAACTCTTCTCCTCCTCCCATGCAGTTCAGCAGAGATCCTCAGGCTGGGATTTCTCTTGGATGAAAAGTAAGATCCTGAGTTTTTTACAAAAAGAAATCCCCACAAGCCAGTGTCTCAAATGAACACGGATTTCAGTGCAAAGGACTGCACATAAACATGCAAAAAGAAATGCAGCAACTGAGGAATCTGAGGAAAGAGGGAAATACTGCCAGCAGAGCACAGGGGTGGTGAAATTTGGGCAAGTTCAGCCAAAACAATCCTTATGCTGTTACAGGAGGAGATCCATGATCTTCCAGATCTGACTTACTCCTAACCTAAGGTCCCTTTGCACAGCCCTGGAATCCTGCTGAAGCCTCAGGCATTTACTACATTTAATAAACGTCTTAATAAATCTCAACTCCATTAAATGACATTTATGCCCACAGACTGGTTCCAGTGGCACAGCACAGAGCCTCGGCAGGAGCAGGAGTGGAACTGCAGAGCTGGGAGCATGCTGGGCTTTGTCTGGGAGTTCTGCAAGAGTAGAAGAGTAAAAAGGAGTACAAGCCTGTTGCTGACAAGAACAGATGACAAAAGGAGGCTGATTCTGCAGCCTGCAAGTGGGAATGAGAATCTGAAGGCTGGTCCTTCACCAATTTAAACCCCTCCTCTCAAATAAGAGGCAGCAGCTCTGCCTGCTGTGGGAAGCTGAGATGCAAACCAAAGATCCTGTGGGACCTTTTCCTACAGGAAAACACCAGCTGGAGTGGGCAGAGGGGTTGGTTTCTCTCTGTTTCATTTTACCCTCCATTGCAGGTGCCTCCATGTCTGATTCTGTGGTGAGGAAATTTATTCTGCTTGCACTGGTATTCTGAGACACCAAAGCAAGCCAGTTTAGTTTAAAGCAGATGCCTTTTGACCCAGGCGACAGAGAACAAGCAGCATATTAAGGAGAGAGTTCCAAAATTCATCCTGGTGCAGTTAAAATAAAAATTTCACAAAAGCAACTAAATCTGCAAGAACAAGCTGACTTCCTGTGACAGTCACCCCAAGGACTTCACTGATTCTCAAACCTGGGTGTGGACAATTTCTATGTCTGCTGGGCTTAATTTATTAGCATAGGAGATTAAAGTTGCCACAGGTGTTTGAAATAGTTCCATACACTTTGACCACAAGGACTCCCTGGGGGGTGCCTGTTTTTCAGAAACCACTTACTTCCAAGGAATTCAGCCCTTTGGCAGATTTAAGAGGGGGAATGTCAGCAGAGCAGAATGCAGTGACAGGATGATTGTCTGCTAATTGCAATATAAACTTAGAAGATGGCTAAGGAGGCATTGGAATAAAACAGCATAGAGGGTCTGATGGTATGTACGTGAAAGTATTTCTTTAAATACTTTGTAAAATAATCTTGGTTAAATTAAAGTCAGATTTAACCCATGCAGATATTAAAGGAAGCAACCTAAAATGTTTACATAGGGATACAATGACACAGGGAAGAAAACAAAAAGCAAATAAACAAAAAGAGGCACAACATTAGACAGAAAACCTAATTTCCCTTTCCTTCTACATCTTCTGTGTCAGCTGCCAAAGCTGACTGTCACATAAATTTCCTCAGAACAGGACGACAGAAACATCCCAGATGAGAAAAGGTCTGTTCCATGAAATTCCCACAGTGAGAGCGCCTCATTTCCCCAGCCCTACCAAAGCCTCTCCACTAAAAGGCTGAAGTCTCCTTGTCTATGAAAATATCCAGTAATGCTGTCACCTCCTTGTGTGAACACACACAGGGCCAAAATAAAACAGGAGATGCAGGTGGAGCTTCACCAGCCCTCCTGCCTGAGACATGATCACGTACACTACTGAAAGAGGCATGCAAAAGAAAGGGCACCATGAAATAATAAAGATGAGAGAGGGCAGAGGGAATGGCATGCCTTGAATATTTAGGAAATAATTTTTAAAAGAAAAGGTCAAGAATTGTAAAAGAAGCATGAATCTGCCTTTGCACATATTGCAATAAATGTTTCTAAGAAAACAGATTTTTGTCAAAAGCAGTTATCTTAAACTAAGGGAAGTGTGCATGTTTTCTCTGGAGCAAATTCATTTGCTCAAGTGGATGGGAAAACAGAAAATGCTACTGCTGAAGCAGTTGCAAAAATATTCACAGTAATTGCTTTAATTAAGGAGTTCTGCAAGAGTACAAGCCTGTTGCTGACAAGAACAGATGACAAAAGGAGGCTGATTCTGAAACCAGAGCCTGCAAGTGGGAAGGAGAATCTGAAGGCTGCTCTCTACATCCTTCACCAATTTAAACCCCTCTTCTTAAATAAGTGTACCCATTTAATCAAACAAGTCCCATTATCACAACTTTGCCTTGCTAATCCTATATTTTTATTTAATATAATTTGCTTTAGCAAATTCACACAAAATACAAGTTTATTTATTTACTAGGGAACTTTTACAGTTAACATTTTCTGTAATCTTCACACCATAGCTCAGCTGTGACATGCCATTACTATTCTGAAATTAATTTTGTATTTTAGATCCCTAAGCATTTTATTATTTTATGCTGTAGAAGTATCAGCCTGCAAGGATACAGCTTGACACCCTAACATACAGGACAACCTTCCTGATCTACAGATTCTCACAGTCCATTGCAGACCATACCTGCAGCTGAGCCTATCTGGGCTAAAGAACATCCCTGGCAAACAGGATTTTTATCCTAAAAAAATAAAGGATTTATCCAGTTAGGATAAATCCAGTTTTCCCAATGAGTGACACTGAACCCAAAGGCTCTCTGGCAAGAATGCTGATGCTTCCACCAGAAGTGAAATTTATGGAGGTCTAGACATCAATTTGTTTCTGCAAGGAAGTGCCTGAAGCCTGCCACGGAATGACAACTCACATTATTTGCTGCAAAGTTGAAAAGTTAGATGTATTTCTGCATTTCCTTTCAGAGGCCTATCTGCTGCAGCAAAATACACCAAGATAAGAAAAAAGCTTTTTTGGCTGTACATGTTTCAATGAAGGCATTGTTAGAACAGATAAGCAGCCTCGGAGGGTACAAAGTGTTAACATATTTTCAGCTGAGGCTATTTGAAACATTGGTAAAAACTGATTACAGAATCCAGCTTTGTGTTTCAGGGCCTTGCTTGGTTTTGCAATACAGCAACTGGGAAAGAAGGATGGAAGATCTGATGAGCCAGTCCTTTGTATGTATCTATTACAGAAATAAAAAGTATAATCTAGAGCCAACAATATCCTGCAGAGATACAATCTGTTGGTTTAATATCATATATATGAAACAGCTTGTTTTCAGATCATGTGTTCATCATTTAAAAAATGACCAAAACCTTTGACCTACCACTAATACAGCATAAGGTGGAAACCCCAAACCCATAAGTGAGTCCAGAAGTACCTTACAGGAAGATTAATAAGTTTTTGTTTGTTTGATTCATTAGGAGAGGTGTGACAAACACAACCACATTATTTTTTGAGAAAACTGGTTCCAAATTTTCCTTTTGACATGCAGGAGAAACAAGTCAGGGTTAGACACACTCAACAAGTTGCAAAGGAAATGGATCTGCATCACAACAGTGGGTTTGGCTGCCCAGGACTCCTGAAGAGCATGGCAGTGCAAAACCTCCATGGCCACCAAGTCCAGACCATCCCCACATCCAGCAGCCAGGAAAATATGGCAACATGGAAGTTATCCCCTCCAGATGCTCCCACACTTCACCAAACCCTCCCAAAATCAGGACTGGCAGACCACAGGAGGAGACAGGAAATGAAGAGCATCATACTCAAAGCCCCTACAGCAGCTGGGAATTTGGTGAGTAGAATTCCCAGAGCATAATAATAGGAAATGTCCAGTAGCCATTCAACAGGCTGAGGACAGAACTCCTTTCTGATCCTAAACGTGAACTCCTCAGCCCCAGCAATTTTCATTCCAGCAGTGCAGCATCCCTTGCTTCCCCTCTTCAGCTGCAACCAGCCTGGAAACCTTACAGAGCAATGCTGGCAGCAGCAACACAAGCTCTGGGAAACAAGCTGGCCTCTTATGCACAGAAACTTGCAAAGGTTTGAGAAAGAAATAATTTTTGCTGTCAGCATGTCAAAATGTGTGTGCAGAAGGGTCTGTGCCCACCTGTACAGAAAAGGTGTGGCAGGGGAGAAAAGTGATTTTCCTCTACCCAGCCCCACTACAGCATGAGGCAGAGGAGAGGCCCCAAGGACAACGGGACCCCTCTCTGGGGATTCAGACAGACACAGGCCTATCCCCTCTGTGTTTTGGGGTCTTCTGACTTTACAAGCCTAAATTATATATGATATAATATTAAAAATCATCTCCAGCTAAGGGAAAAACATAATATATGTAAGCTGAAGTCCTTGTGATTGATCCAGAAATAACACTGGGTAAGCCAGGCAATTAAATGGCATAAAATACAGGTCCAGAGCAAACAAATAATGACTGATAAAACACAGAGTAAATTAATTTAGGAATGAAGGAAATAGTGATTATGAGAAAAAAAAAATGCAGAGCTGTTTAGGTATAATGGAGAAAAATACTAAATTTAGTGGCCTTCAAAAGATTTCCAAACGTTCTTGGTTCCAATTTATTTACAGAAAATAGAATAGCATTTCTGTAGACCTTCCCTTCTAAAGATGAGCTTGCACTTACAGTCTAAAGTATCTTAAATTTTTAATTTCAGCAGCTCTGAAGACAGCTGTCTCAATATTTTCTGACTTGCCCATTCATTAATTAAAAGTGCTTTGTGTGCATTTCTCACAGTTTACACAATTAACTGAGTGAATGGTCTCCAAAAGGAGAAGATTGCAACTATCTTTCATGAGATGTTAGATAATCTTCTAGGTCACCCAGCATGGGCTGCCTTCCTGCCCTCATTCATCCCTTTTGTCTTCCATCACATCAGTGGTTGACTGAACATCCATATTTACAGATTACATGCACAGACTTCTAGGTAAGCACAGAAAGAACTTTCTAAATAAAAATATGACAGCCAATTAAAAAAAATTAAAAACCCATAAGGAAGGAACATATCTAAAAATATATGATAATTTTACACATCCAACACCATCAATCTCCCAGTAGGGGAAATAACTCTGTCTACTCTTTGGCAAGGTGCAGCAGAGTACTTGATTTCCACATTTTGAGGTCTTATTTTCTGAACTCAGAGAGAATCCAGACATTATCCTACAACTGACTGGCTTCAGGCTCAATCCTTCATGGCAAGATCCCATGGCAGAGAACCTATTTGCCAATCCCTGCCTACACCCCCAACCAGAAAAGGTTTACACAGGAGAGCCAGAGGATGCTGAATGTCTAGGTTCCTCTTGCAGAGGAAACTCCTTCATAGTTAACATGAGATGAGATTTGGGGTGAGATTCAATGGTCCCAAAAGAGGGGGGAAATAAGAAAATAAATAAATAAATAAAAGAAGAAAATAACTCATAGCCCTGCAACAGTAAGAGAGGGAGGGAGGTGATCTGCTTGCTGTGTGTTTGTCTTAGCCAGATCCAGAGAGCCTTCAGCTCCAAGAGAGGGATTGCCAGGTGACAAAAAGGGGTTGCCAGGTGACAAAGAGGGGTTGCCCAGGTGACAAAGAAAGGAGTTGCCCAGGTGACAAAGAGGGGTTGCCCAGGTGACAAGAGATGTTGCCCAGCTGACAGTGCTCACTCATCTGACGGATTCTCGCGCTCCCTGACCTGGCGGCGCATTTCTTGCCCCTTGTGCCACCTCAAACCCGCCCTGGCCTCCCTGCTGTGCCGTGATTTATACCCACCAGTGTGCTTTCTGCTGTGCATCTGCAAGTGGGACAGCTTGAAGTATCTCTTGTTGCAGCCAGGGTAGGCGCACATGAAGGGACGCTTCTCGTTCGTCTCGCTCGCCGAGCGCACGATGGTGGGAGCCACGCCGGGCACGCGCCGGACGTCCTGCGGGACACAGACCTGCTGAGGCCACCTGCGTGTCCTCAGCTCTGACTTCACACACCCAGGTCACTCAGCACCTCCCCAGGACAAAGAGGTGCTTGGATAGATCATGCTGGAAACGGGCAATTTTGCTTCGTTCTACGTCAGCGACCTTAGTGTGCCTTGACTGGCTCTTTGCAGAGTGTTAAAATTATCTGAAGGTGAAGCACAGTGAGCTCTGCCCAGTGAATTCTCTCACCAGAGTTGGTATGAGAGATTGGATGGCACACTCTGACCTCATGTATAACCACACAATCCTGGCACAACTTCTATTGCCACAGAAAATAGTTTTAAGTTTATACCAGGGTGAAAGAGCATGAGCCAGAGGAGTATTGTCCTTTTAATTTTAGATACTCATTTAAAGCTAAAGGACAAGGAAATGGATGTCTTGGATTAACACAAACTGATTAACAACAAAACAAAAACAACTGTCTAGGTGGAGCTGGTGAATAGTTCAGCCTTAATGCATTTTGGCCACTGTCACAATGTTCCATCAAAGATGATCTCCTCCTTCTGGGATAATTAACTTCCTTAAACAATGTCAACCATTTACTTTTATTCACCCAAAAAAAGCTAGCTCAGGAGCCTGTTTCTGAGAGCTTGCCACTGAATAATGACTTGCTAAACTAAACAGAAGAGGAAAATGAGAAAAGATGCTATCTAAAAACACAGATGTAGGTTGACAACACAGAGCAACACAGAAGAGACAGATACTCTGTAATGACTTTGCCACCAGTTTTAACAAGGCATATCTTTTACAGGGGTATTTAATAATGATATGACTGTCTCAGAAAGGGAGGAAATGAACTCCCATGAATGGTAAGTTCCTCCCAAATATTCACTAATTGCTTAGTTATTAGGAAACAATCACATATTTCGTTTTAAGGAAATACATTTGAATTAGTAAAGTTTCAGAAACACGCAAAAGCAAAATGTAATCTGACACTTTCATATATGTAGTTATTAGATATAGTGCTATAGATATAGATTAGATATGTGGTTATATTAGATATAACCACAGAGGTTCTACATGGCCAGGGTGACTGGGGCTGGAAGCTGGATCACTCATTTTGGACCATCCTGAGAAACTGGTAAGGTAAGTAAGCACAGAATGGAATACTGCCTTGCAGACGTATTTCAGAAGAAGAGATGAGCAATTTTAAATGACTGTGTCAGAAAGAAATCTTATGTTAGAGAGCAATGGCTTCAGTGAGGTCAGGACACTTACATAAAGCATCTCCTGACAACGTGGGGAAGCCACAAATCAAGGATGGGTTTACAAACACCAGTGAAGTAACGAGTGAACACTATAAACAGGCAGCAGTTTTGCTTCCCTGTGAAGAATGCCCCACCATACTCACTTGTATGCCTCTGAAGACCCCGTGGGTGTGTATTCTGTACTGGGCCCCACAGCTGTACAACATGGGAGTGCTGTGGTTCTCATTTTCATATCCCGCTGTGTGTCTGTAAGTAAAGAGGGGAATAACCAAAAAATTACAGATTTTTCAGTACTCAGCTCCACGTGAGAAGTTTCTTTCCTTAAGTCAGTGGTAACATATGCAGAGTTTGCTTTTACAGCCGTGATATCCAAGCTCAAGTGAAATTCACCATAGGAAACCTGCTCTGCCTTCATTCACATGGATCTGCTCCCCCTGGCACAGTGCACTGACTCCATACATACATCTAATAGCATCCATTAAGGTGTCCAGGGGAAAAAGAAAAAAACAACAAAAAAAAAGAAATTATCATGATTTGAACTCTAATGTATTTCCACAAAGATTCTAGGTAAGAGGGAAAAATTCACATAGCAGCACAACGGTGTCATGTGCACATGTTCACATTATTTATCAGTCAAACGTGGGCCTGGCTATTGCTAATATCTTTTGGAATGAGCAAAATGCCTCAAGTTTCACATTAAGTGCAGTGGATTTTTGTCAGCACCTCATGACTCAGATATTACCCGATACTACCAAGCAAGTGATGACATTTATAAGAATAGCAGTCATGTACTCATAAACAGAGATTACAAATCAGTGTCTAAACTATTTATCCCATGTATCAGCTTGCAGGATACACTACAGATTAACCCTTTATAAAAATAAAATTGGAAAAAATTAAAAAAAAAACCCAGCCTATCCCTACTAGGTATAAATTTTCATAGTAAGTTTAAGAATTTGCAAATTTTGGTGTGTTTTGGGGTGGCCACAGCCATTTGTTTTGTCTGATTATGTTCTTCAAAATTCTACGTTCTACTGTCCTGAATGCTGGAACACTGCTGTGTCTCCTGTTTGCAGCCTTCCTAATGTCAGAACCACATAAATACATTTTAGGTTTAATTTTTGAACAAGTATGTTACATTATCACTTGTAGAAGTACACATTGGCAATGGCAAGTGTACATGTTTTGCACAGCACCAGGAATTAGAAAGCCCAGAACAAAACCCCAGGGCACACGGCTAGGGACAAAGATGGATATGTAGGATGTTATCCCAGCCTTTGCCAAATGCTTGCAATAGCAATTTGAAAGGGTCCCTGAGGTCCAGACTCTCATTTCACTGGTCCTTCCTTTCCCTTCACTCAAAGTTCACGTGCAGAGTAGAATTACAAGGAAGTTTTAGACCTCTTAAGTGATTTGCAGAGCAGGCAGCGGAGCTGGAATGCAGGACGTGTCCAGGGGGTTTGTGAGCCTGGCTGCAGAGGAGGGGAGCAGTGCCTGGGAGCAGCTCTGCCTGCCCAGGGTGGGCTGCACTCCTCACCACTGGCACGACTGGCAGGCTGCTCCCTGGCAGAGCTGGTCTCTGAGCCCAGCTCTTCCACTGCTCTGCTCTGCTAATTTCAAATCCTGGCTCCACCTGCCTGTTCAAATCAAAGGCCACGTCTTTTGGGAAGGCATGCTCTGCTTATTGCAAATTTAATTCAGTTTTAAGGTGATCATAATGAAATAAGTTATGGGGGGTGACAAGAAAGGATCTCTATTCTGTAGTAACACAGTATTATTACAGTAATACAGTAATAGTAGCAGTAAAATAGTATAGTAGTAACAGTATAGTAACAGTATAGTAGTAATACAGTATTATTACATGTAGTACATGTAGTAATAGATAAAGAAGATACCATTAGCTGATTTAAATGGATTAAACTTTGCCATAGATATGCACCATGTCCAAATAAATGGGGTCTCCTCTCTGCCCAGAGCCCACAAGTGACCTTTTGCAGCCTAATTCAAGTAACAAATTACCATTTGCTATCACCATTTGATCAGCACAGATTCCCCACCAACATCAAATTTTCCTCTCTAAAGGTAGCAAATCTGTACACATCAAAAATTTTTTTTTCATTAAAAAAAAAAAAATAAAAAGAAAAAAGAGCTGGGGAGAGGGGTGTTGGGTGGTTGTTGGGTAGTGATACCCAAGTTGATCACAAATTCCACAGAGCATTTTGAAGCTGGAATGGAATGGAATGGAATGGAATGGAATGGAATGGAATGGAATGGAATGGAATGGAATGGAATGGAATGGAATGGGTATTATTACATGTAGTACATGTAGTAATAGATAAAGAAGATACCATTAGCTGATTTAAATGGATTAAACTTTGCCATAGATATGCACCATGTCCAAATAAATGGGGTCTCCTCTCTGCCCAGAGCCCACAAGTGGCCTTTTGCAGCCTAATTCAAGTAACAAATTACCATTTGCTATCACCATTTGATCAGCACAGATTCCCCACCAACATCAAATTTTCCTCTCTAAAGGTAGCAAATCTGTACACATCAAAAATTTTTTTTTCATTAAAAAAAAAAAAAATAAAAAGAAAAAAAAGCTGGGGAGAGGGGTGTTGGGTAGTTGTTGGGTGGTGATACCCAAGTTGATCACAAATTCCACAGAGCATTTTGAAGCTGGAATGGAATGGAATGGAATGGAATGGAATGGAATGGGATGGAATGGGATGGAATGGGAACCACCATTGATAAGGAGGAAGTTCTGCAGCAGAAGCTGTTGCTGACCTGCAGCACAGCAGTAAATCAAGGGTAAATGTGAACTTCAGCACTGGTCACCCTGAGTGTAACCTCCCCTTCACGCCTGTCCTAACAACCTTAAACACCAAATAAACAACAGACACAAAGGCTGATAAGAATTCCCAGGACAGAAACTTTGTAAGAAGAAGCAGGAATATGTAATAAAATCTTATACCATAAAACACAGCCCCACTTTCCCTCCAAATTCTCATGGTTTTCATTTTTCTGTGATAACCTCTTTTGTAAGGACCAGCCAGTTCTGAAATAATTCCTCCCAGGAATAAGAGGCAAAACAAAGACCCTGTCTGTGCCCTAGAGAATGGCTCCATGAATGAGAGCCATCCTCCAGGTGATCTCCATCTCAGTTTTTATTGCACAGTTGGGAAGCCTTCCTCAAAAACCAGCCTTTTACACATTTCCTCCCCTTATTTCTAGTTATACCTCACGAAAACTGCACATACAATAATCCATGAAGATTAAAACCTGCTTTCTGAGCCCCCTGACCCATAATACACTAAGTCCTTAACCAGCTCCCTAGGAGAGATGCTTCAATAACCAGGAGCCCTATTTCCCATTTTACATTGGGCACATTTCCATCAGCATTGGCTGGCACTCAGCATGGCCATATGGCTGCTGACAGCAAAATGCATCATGAGAGATTTCTTGGTTAAAACACTGTTTATTCATTATGGAGCGCTGTGGAATAACCTGACCTTTGGGGGGGTAGAAATCAACAGGTGGATATTCCTTCCAGTCAGTGGGAAACTGGAGCACTGAAGGAGGAGCTTTCACAAACTGTCCCTGCACTGCTGCTCTCTTGAAGCTCAGCCTTCACTCTGCATCCTCATGGGGAAATAGAGTTCTTTCCCTTCCAGCCTCTGCAGTCCATGCTTTAGCCATGATTTATGTGTACATCACAGCGGGCACAGTTGGCTTGTTTCGTATGGCTGCGGTTTATATACTACAACAAAGGCAGGGACAGAAGAACAGATACAAATCTAGATCCATTATTAAACTCAAACACCTGCTTCATTGCATGCAAGAGATAATGCAATGCCACATACATGAGGAATACAAGTGGCTGGTGAATTTACACCTGCACTACATTAACTAAATGGAAATCTCCAGAGGGTAGCACAGTCCTTAACTTTCATCTTTTCTAGTCAGGCACTCTGTGTTAAAGTAAGCAAAGAGACAATGCCTTATAAGCTCAGCTGAATTAACCAAAGGAAAAAAAAAAAAAAACCCAGAAAAATCCCCAGTAAGGTCCAGAGTCACACCAAGGAGAGACACTGGACTGATCCCTCCACAGGTCCTAAAAGGACTCAAAACTAAGCAGGACCAGATGCAGCCGAACTGCCCTGCCAGGATCCAACACAAATCTTTCTTTGAGCAAGGACTGAAAGATTTGGCCTCACAGTCCAGCTCTGCCATTATTTGTAAATATACAACTCCCTTTAACTTCAATCAGAACTGCTCAAAGCCAGAAATGGACTGTAAATATTTAGAGTTTGGGTTAGTTGGTGAAAAAAGGACTCAGTGTATTTTGTTCTTTGGATCTAGACAGCCAGAGCTGGAAACACAGCCATAAAATGTAATTCTAGATAACTGGGAAACAAAGGCTGATACTTACAAAGGAAGAGCTCTGTGCCGTGGAGTATTTAGAAGCACTTGCATTTACCATTAGCCCAGCAAATCCTTAACACTCGCAGAGTAGCTCTTTTAAAATGATTAATCTCGGAGTTGTACAGATTGTACAGAGATTAATAAAAATGAAGGGTTTACAGATGAGAATGTGTGATGAAAAACAGAGCAGCTTTAGAGAGTTCTATCAATCTAAGTGGTTATAAAAAAAAACCTCATAAAAGATGGCATTCTAATCTGAATATTTCAAAAAAATAATCAAGCTGCAATTTCTCTCTCACACCATTTTTACTTTGTAAAACTAAAATTGCCTGTCTAATGTATAAAGCAGCTACAACTTAATCTGAAGAGTTAAGCTTTTTATTATTATTTCATAAACCAAAAAAGGGAAGCTTTAGGACACACTGAGGAGAGCTAGAAAATTTCAGATGAAACTTGAATACACATTGATTCATGAGATTCAGACTTGGAAGAATAAAAAAAGCCAGAAAGCAAGATTACATAAAACAGGCACCACATTAAGCTTCAATTTAATTGTGTTTCACTGCAGGAACAGGAATTTTAGGGTTTAGAAACAGAGCCAAAAATGAGGCAAAGTGAGGGTGTGGGCTAGTCCCGTTGATAACAGAACATAAAGGAAGAGAAGTAGAGTTAATTCCCTCTGCTAAAATATTTACCATCCTAGCACCCTGGGAAAAATATGTATGGAGACAGAAAAAGATCCTGATTAGTTATATAGAAGATCCTGTTTCTGCCTGGCTTTTGTCTCATATTATTATGGAGGGTGGAGTATGAAGCTGCATTTTTATCTGCCCTTTCCAAGGCAAAGGAATATTAAAAAATGCAGTTTCACAGATTTGAGCCCTTCTGCCATCCTCAATGGGAGAATCAGCTGCCTAATGAAAGGAAGGCTCTAAATTTTCAGGGGATCTTTGTGTTTCTGACTTCAACAGTCTTTCTTTGGTTTGGGATTTTTTACCATAGACCTGAGTGGAATCAGGATTTCACCAAACCCTTCCCTTCAGAACAAGACCTATGGGAAAGGGTAAATTCCATATTAGAGACTGGAGGTTATTGCCCCATTTCCAGCTCATCTTGATTGCAGAATTAAACCCAAGTCTCACACCTCCAAATTTTACTAATTAATACCACCAAAGCTAAACAGAAAAGCCTTTACAAACCACTCCTAAACAAGAAAGGTTTTCCCTGCCTTGCTTAAGATGTGGTTTTAATAGTGTTCTATAGAGATTATACCTAATATTCCTTACAGTGAGCCTGAGAAATCAGCAATCAATACCAATTTCCATGGAACATGCTGGGCGATTAACATCCAAGCAAAACCAAAAGAGGAAAACCAAAATGTTGTCTGGTTCTATGCCTGACTTCAGATTACTGTTAGAAATATGGATCAAAGCTTTTCACTCAAGCAGCTGAAGAGAAAATTACATTGAGTCTTGCTGTTGGGAATGTAGCTACAATTCTTGCCTTCCATGTTGTATCACTTCCTGCTTGGTATCAGTTATTTCTATGTCACTTTTACACTAACTCATCAAAATATAAAGGAGGGATTTATAGCCCTGAGATCTTCCTCTAGAACTGTTATGGAAGGAAGCAGTGCTTTTCATATTGGACAAATTAAAAAGCAACAAAAAATATGAAGGAGAAACCAATGGCAAAAGTGTCCACTAATGCGGAACATTAATTTTGAGATGTCTGGGATCCACTGACTTTCCTGCAGCAGAATAAATCTGATCCCAGCAGCTCCAAACAAAATACCACAAACGAGGAACAAATCATCAGCAAACAGCCTGAGGAGATAAAATCCAGTCCCACAGTGAGGTTCACAGCCTTAACAATGCAGCTTTCCTTTCAGATTCTAGAAGCTGCCAGTTTGTGAGACAGCTTGCAGACAAGCCAGCCCTCCCTCTGGTCCACCCAGAGTTCAGAAGGTGACAGAGGGATGCCTGGACAAACAAGAAACACAATTAACACACACAAGCTCACAAAGCACTCCTCTTCCCTCACGTGAGTTGTAAGAACTTGAGCTCAATCAGAGCACAATCAATTTGGAATTCAGGACCCAAGTGAAAATCTGAAATGCAGATTCAGGTCACTTGGACTGTATGGTAGCAGTAGTGGGTTGTCTTCTTCTCGAGGGGCAGCTCTTGGCAGAGGGAAGGTCATCTTGGGCTGTCAGGCATCTACTTTTCTAGTAGAAACCCCCAGAACTCATGGCTGCAGCCTTTTCTATCTGCTTCCCTTTTGGCACCACTCTCCCCTTCCCCTGCCAGTCCGTCACAGTGCTGTACTCTGGCAGAAGACAACATCTCAGCTCACTTCTGATATGTCTCTTCACCATCCAGCAATGGCTGGCCAGGATCTCTGTCCCACAGCTTTTACTGCCCACCTCTGCCCTGCTCTCAGGCTGTGCCTTCCATGAACTCGTGTTGCTTACCCCTACTGAAAGCACTCAGGCCAAACTCCACTGGTACATAGAAACTTCTTGCTCTCAGTCCCAACATGCAATATTAAAATATCCACAAATGAAAAAGCATTCAGGAAAAATAGTCTTCCATGGCCTTAAAGCCACAGGCTGAAGCAGGCTCTGAGCAGATAAAATCATTCAGGAGTTCAGACGCCAGCATAAGCTTTATATAACAGTAGAGTTCTCTAACTATTTGCAGAACTTACTGGCAACATTTTCTTCCTTCTTAGAATGTGCAAAATCTCACTGAAGCCAGAAAGAAGTGCTGGGGAGAACTGAAGGCAAGGAGCTAAACAGGACTGTCATCGTTGGACAGAATCTAGAAGCTCCATATTTCAACAGGAAGATTGACTCCAAAATTCTTAAATTACAACTACGAGATTGAGAAAAGCATCTGAAACACTAAACGCCTGGGAATCACTTATGAACAGTTCATATATTTTAAAGATGTAAATCTTGGGAAGAATACCTTATGTTCATGGCAACTGAGATTGGAGGTACTGTGTATTGTAACTCTCAGCCAGAAAAGACAGATAACTATTTTGGCTCATATTACCAGTGATGAGGCTATGTCTAGCACTGATTTTCCACAGATTCTACAATCTTGGCCTATACCAAAACTTTCAGCTTTGTTTTACCATAGATCATTCATCTTGATTCTTTCCCCCTTTTCATGCATCCTAGGTCACATACTTTACACTGCTAACAGTCTGACTCCTGGACAAGTAAGAAGCCATTTATTTTGTTCAGTACTCCTTTAATATTTCTATTGTGACTTTTTTTTTTTTCCACTGAGTTCCCAAAGAATAACCTCTTCCTTGCTTTAATAACTTGGACCTCAGTCAAGGTTGATGTGTTTCTCCATTTTGCAGGATATTTTCTTGAGAAGAGACAAAACAGTGTCTAATATTGCAATGACTGATCTTTAAGGGGTACAGTTTCAAGAGGAAATCAAAAAGACTTATGAAAGAAAAGTAGGAAATAGCCTTTAAAAAGAGGGGGTGGGCAGCAAAGACAGTGAACTGCACACAACTGTAGGATTTTGGGATCTTCTCTGACCAAAAAAAAACCTCTTTGATGGATTTCTTCAGGCTCAGCTCCCTTGTTCACTTCAATACAGATAGTGTACTACACTACTCCCTCTAACCTTCAAACACCATTGGTTTATGAGCTACAAGGAAACCCATAATATTTTTTTCCTTTATCGCAGTACAGCAGTGTACACAAAGTCCATCTTGAACAAGATTTTCACATCTATGGACAACTGCATGAAAGCACAGATCTGTGCAGGCTTTTATCAGCCTCTCCTGCTGTTCCCTTGAGACTGCACACGCTTGGACACTGAGAACATCCCAAGGCTGGCAATACCTGCCTTCAGTGGGAGAGTTCTCAGAGCCAGTAATCTCCCCAGAGCAGTGAATTATCTACTCTGAGCAGAGTGGCTTTCCCTTGGCTAAGATCAAAAAGTGGCTCTGCCGCTCACAGCAGCCACCGCGCTTGCACCGGGGTGAGGATGCGGCAGCGCTCCAGCCCCGGCAGACCCCGCTCCTGCCCCGGGTGCAGCGGGCATCCCCAGCCCCGGCAGACCCCGCTCCTGCCCCGGGTGCAGCGGGCATCCCCAGCCCCGGCAGACCCCGCTCCTGCCCCGGGTGCAGCGGGCATCCCCAGCCCCGGCAGACCCGGGGAGGCAGCGGGCACGGTGGGTGCGGAGGTGCAGGCGGCGGCCCCGGAGCGCTGCCCGCCCTGCCTCGGCCGCCACGCCGGCGGGGCCCCGCGGCGCCTCGGAGCCTTCCTGCCCGGGCGGCCGCAGGAAGCCCGCGGGGGAGGCGGGCCGGAGCCTCTTCCCGGCAGGTGGGAGGGCGACAATGGCCGGGAGGAAGGAAGCCGGGAGGCGGCCGGGCCGGGACACAGGACGTAGGGCCTGGCGAAGGCAGGGAAAGGGAAGAGGGATGGTAGGAAGGGGCGACAGCTCAAAGAGCAGAGCGAGAAGTGGCCGCGGCTGCCCCTGCGGGAGGGGCCCGGGCACCGGGAGTGGGCGCAGCCCAGCCCTGCCCTGCCCCGCCCGGTGCCACCGGGGCCCCGACACACCCAGCGCTGGCACGGCGGGCACGGCCAGCTGGGGCAAGGATCACCAGAAACAAGGCGAGCTACAGCCAGGTGATGAGCCACCCTCAGGACAAGACAGCATTTTTTTTTTTTGTGCAAGTGACCGGATTCAAAAATCCAAGATAAAGTTAGCTCAGTAATGCAGCTTCACTAGAGCAGCAGGTTAGAAGAGAACAAAGCTCCTTACCCTTTCAGTGTGGATCCCAAGTTCATCTGATTCCATGTCATGCATTCAAGCTGTGAGGTCATCTGGTATAAATTGTCACTGTTGTGAAAAGATGCAGGGTTAGGACTAAAATTGCAGCTATCAAATAAAAACCAAAAAATCAGAATGTCAACGATTTCTTTGTTATTTGTTTTAAATATATAACAGAAAGTGAATTTATTTTATATAATCCCTTTTTTCGATGCATTACGAATTTTTAAAAATAAAAGGAAATAAAAGGAAATCTGTGGGTCGAAAAGACACTGAATCTGCAAACCTGACGAGTTGTAAAGAGCTGGAAATAGAAACATAAAGCTTTTTCCTTCCCGAAAAATAATACCCGATATTGATACGTTGAAATGAATGAAACGAATATAAGCAGCGCGGCGGGGTAACGCAAAGGATTATTTGTTTTAAAAAGTCAAATCTGTTAACTGTTTTAACCAGGAGTGTGAGAGACCACGTGGGTAATGGAGTGAAACAGCTATCGTGACTCGTGATGGATGTTGCTACACAGAGGGGCTTGACAAGCAGGAGAAAAATGGAGTGGCTGGGCGATAAGCGGAGCTCACGGCTGGAGCAGGCTCTCTCCCCGCCGCTACACACCGCGGGCAACCCGGCTGCAGCCGCGGCTTCCCCCGCTCCGCTCGGGGCAGCGGGCAGCGCCGGGGGGCGGCAGGCGGCCACGGAGCCCCGGCAGCGCTCTCCCGGCAGGACAGGTCCCCGCGGGGCCGAGGAGGTGCCGCGGCCCGGGCAGGCTCCCCCGGGCCGGGCTCTCCCCGCAGCGCAGCTCCCGGCGAGCGGGGGGCGCGGGGCGAGCCCCCGGCCCCTCCGGCGGGCGGTGTGATGGATGCCGGGCACCGCAGCTCACAATGAACGCAAGTCTCCTCGCTGATTAATTACACCTAAATTCGCTGGATTTACCCGGTGAATTTATATCATTTTGTTATTAGGAGACGGCATTTTTTCCTTTTTTTTTTTTTTTTTCGTTTTTTGTGGATTTTTTTTTTTTTTCCACTTCGTGACAGGTAGAAGCGACCTTAAAAAGCCAGAATCCAGTGGGAAGCTTTTGCATATAAAAACATATTAAGTGACTTCAATCTCAAAGTATGCGTAATATCATTTGTCAGTATCACTGGACGCTATTATTCATTAGTGTGTCTGAAGTGCTATTATGCTACTACAATGTCCTGCATATCAGCTCAGGAATTGTTAAACTCTCCTGCAGTTTCCCCATTTGCAATAGCAGTCCGTGCTGGTCTGTGCCAACTACGTTTTGCAATTCCATGAATTCTTCCTGTAATGCTGCTGTAATTAATTCCTCCAGGACTCTGATTTTTATTAGAAGTGCCCGCCCGATGCATTTACAGCAGGAGATTTCCCTTTAACTTTCTTTCGCTTGACAGTTCATTTATAAGAGCCTCCCCCACAATATCCACTTTTTTTCCCCCCCTCCTTTGCTTTTTCATAAAGCAATACACTTATTCATCTTGTCACAGCTCGCAGCCACTGTATTCCGTGCCGCCCTTGGGTGACGGGGTCCGAGACGAGGCGCCCCGGGAGCCGCGCGGTGCCCGCGCCCCGCCGCCGCCGCTCTCCCGGTGCCCGCCCGGCCCAACGCGCTCCCCGCGCCCCGCTCCCGGCTCTGCAGCGCCGGCCGCGGCTCCCCGGAGGAGCCCGGGCTGGCTTCAGCCTCCGAAGGGAGCCCGGAGCGGCTGCGGGCAGGCTGGGCGTCGTGGGATGCGCCGGGAGAAGAGCTCCGCTATCTGCGCTAAACCCCGCTCTGTCTGCCCCGTTCGGTGTCTCCTGAGCGGGGAGAGACCCTCAGCCCTCGTCCCCCCTGGTCCTCCCACTGCGGCGGGCTGAGTGCGGGGGGAGCAGGTGCCCGGCTCGGCCCGGAGCCCACGCCAGCCCGGGCGGCGCCGGAGCCGCGCTCCGGACTCTCGGCACGGCCCGGGTGAGGCGCACCCGGGCACCGCGGTGTCCACGGAGCGGCACCCGCACCCCCGCCCACGGGCTGCGGGGGGGTCTGAGCCACCTCTGCTGCCGGCAGCGGCCAAGGGGAGGCATTTCTATGCTGAGCCACGGAGCTGCGAGGTTCTCATCCCGAATAAACTGGAATTGCCGGAGCTTTGGCTAAATCGGCCCTGGGCGGGAGGCAGGTGGGCACCGCCGGGCTTCGTGCCCCTAAGCCCGGAGAGAAGAACGGCCCGTCCGGTCGCTGCTTGCCCGGGGGCCGTCGGGCAGTGGCTCGGATTAAACATCTCAGATCTGACATGTGACAGCCCTAACGCCATTTACGCCTCGCCATAGTTTATTATTGACGGTACCGTGAGATGATCTCATGGAACCAAGAGAGCTCCGCTCAAAATCTCAGCTTTGGATGGGGTTTGAATGAGGAGGAGGAAAGCGAGGTCTCCAGGGATTTGCCTGCGCTGATTCCAATCTGAATCCTTGGCCCTTCGAGCGGCCACAAAGAAGACACTAAAAATAACTTATTTTCATTACAAAGATGCTTTTAAAGAGAAACGAGAGGAAGGGGGGGAAACATTTCTACAACGGGGATTAATGTAAGTTGGAGTGGAATAAAAGGAAGTCAACGCTGAGCAAAAAGGGAACTTAAAAGGAAACCAGTAGTAGATCATATAGAGTTTGTTTTGGCCTGCACTGCAGTATTACCGAGTTCTTGACCTCTGCACAGAAAGAGCTATAATCTGAACCGAGACTCCTCCACTTTTAAAGTCTTTGCAAGTGTGACTCACAGTAAATTTTCAACATCGAGCATGTTTACTACACTAAACAGCGCGAGGTAGAAAAGTTCACATCACCATTTTAATGGACCCACAAACCCACGCTTGCGATCTGCGCGGGTTTGTCACCCGTGTCCGGCTACCAGCCACAGCCCCTCGCGGGGCTCCTTGGCAGCGCAGCGGGCCGGGCCATAAACAGAGAGCAAGTAGTGGCCGGGGCGAGAGATTCTAGAGACCGTTTTGCTTCCAGCCTAAGAATTACGATCGTTCAACCATTTCTTTCTTCCCGACTTTGCCGCGGTACGGGAGAGAGGGCGAGGCGCTTGCGCCCCGAGTGTCTCCGCACCGCAGACGGGCTGGACCCTCCTGCCCACGCCCGCCTGCGACCCTGCCCTGCTTCCCGCGGGTCGGGCTGGGGCCGCGCTCCGCGGAGAGCGGGGAGCCGGAAGGGTCGCTCGCACCCAGCTGGAGGGATGGCGATGAGGGGGAAGCGACAGAATCAGGTGGAGGTGACTCCCTCTGCATCCTCCCCCTCTGCTCTCTCCCTTCACCTCCGCCCGCCGAAGCATCACCACTCGGGTCCTTCTGGACGCGGCGGATCCAAAATTGGGATGGCCGTCCGTGCGAGGCGCTGCAAGGAGGAGCGGACCCGCAGCCCTGGCTGGGGTGAGTGGTCGAGTGACCGCAAACCAGCGCTGCTCGGGTGTACCGGGAGACGCAGAGAGGAGGCGGTGCAGGGAAACACCGGCCGCCGCATCCCGCCGGGGGCAGAGGCAACACACCCTCCCGTTCCCCACCTCGTCTTCTCCGCTACATCCCCCCTCTCAGCTGCTGAAGGCGAACGGGAGCGCCTGTTGTCCCCAGGCAGTGTGGGGACCGACGAACCCCCCATTCCGGGGCTGAGCACCATCCCCCGGGCGCTCTCGGGCGTGGGCATGGGCGCCAGCCCCGGAGCTCGGATGCGGCGACCGAGCAATCGCTTGATAAAAGCAGAGCTGTCGAACTTGACCTGAACTGCGAAAAGCGAAAGAAATCTTCAAGAAGGAGGTGCGGAATAAATACGGTCTTGAAAAAAACTAAAAATATCACGATTCTGCCAAATCAAGATAAAAGGTTAAGGGCAGTGCGGTCGTTTTCAGGGCGTTGGCGAGGTGGGAAAGGAGTCCCGCCCGTTTCTGTACCGCAACGGCTCGTCCGCTTTCCTGGCCACATTTTCCAGGCGGTTTTGAACGTGTTCAATAAGGGACAAGGAGAGGCCGCGCCGAGCTCAGCCACCTGTGCGGGCCTCGCTGCGGGAGCAGGATTGTACAGCTGGGGCTGCCCTCGACGTGGAGCAAGCGCTGCTGCCTCGCTTACACCCCCACACATCAGTATTGGCTCCTGAGAGGTTTAAAGGCTTAAATCCTTATCTTACTGGAGTAAGCAGTAAACCTCCCAGCGAGCAGGGCAGGATCAAGGCTGAGGTCGGGAGGAAATGTGTCCCCGCGGCGCAGCGCTGCCCACCCGCGCCGGGCGCGGGTCCCCAAGCGCAGGGCGGGAGGTGGCCGCGTTGGGGAGGAGACCTCTGTGCTCTGCCCTGCCGCCGCGGAGGCACATGGAACAGAGAGCTCTCGACGCTATCAGCGTTCTCCTATCGGATTCACACCTGCAGGCGCTGCCGCTTCCAGGAGCGGGGCGAGGCGAGCCCCGGGGCCCGCGGGGACTGGGGAAGGCGGCGGCTGCCCGCGGCCGCTCGGAGCTGCCCTCCCCAAGCCTCCTCCAAACCATATTTATAGATTTCCCTGCGCGGCGAGCAATCTCTGTCACTTCAGCGCAGGAGTTCGCCCCGCCAATTATTCTGCAAGCTAATCTCTCTGGATAGGCTTCTTTCCTTCCTTCATTACCTCATTCCCTCCTTCCCTTGACGTCAACTCACGTTCATTAGAGAAGTGACTTCTGGAAGTGACAGAATTTTGTTGTCTCACGTCCAGTGTCGATTAATCTGAGATGATATAACTGGCCTACAAGAGGAGCCGCTCGCGGCTTCCTTCGCAGAGGCGCATTGTTTTGTGTGCGAGAGTTACTTAGCAACTCCAAGATACGGGACTGGCTCCAAGTTCACAAAAAGTTGAGGAATAAATTTTGGGGAACTTCTTTCACTCACTAAACACGTTGTAAAACTCCAAGGCCCAGCCCCCATGTCGAGCCGAAAAAATAAAAACCAACCGGGAAGCCGCGCTTGCCACGGGCCCGTCTGTTGGCAGAGAGATCCCGTTGCTTGCAGCACAGTTCCAGACGCACCTTTCTCGCAGCAAGGAAATCCGATAGGTTTATTGCCCCGATTTCAATAAATAACCTCCCTGCGGGCCAGCTCCCATCACTCCTGGGAGCCATCGGAATGGCCCTTGGCCTGCAAGACGGAGCCCTCGGACGGAGCTGAGTTTTAATTGCCTGCACCACGCTCTGCCCGTGGCTGCTGCTCACCAGCCAGCATTCCCACACCTTCCCAACCTCGGGCAAGAGCTCCAGGGCTGCGGGGACTCCTAGAGCCAGGGCCGGAGAGGAGGCGTGGGGCTCAGCCGGGCTGCCCCAAGCGCTTCCCCCGCTGCGGTTAAGGGCAAACCCCAAATTCATTGCACCGGCGGGCTACGGGACAGGCCCAAGGAGTGCGGGGAGCCCGGCTCCCGTTTCCCAGAGGCGGCCGGCACCTGCTGCGGGAGCGCGGCCCCGCCGGGATGCTCTGCCGGAGCCGAGCGGCGCCGCCGCCCCCGGCTCGGGCGGGCGAGCCGGCCGGGAAACCTCCGAGACACAGCGGGGCCCGCGACGGAAGGCGCGGCAGCTTTTTTTCGTTTTGTGGGGGTTTAGGGATGTAGTTTTGTTTGGGGGCTTTTGTTGGTTTCTCTTTTTTTTGTTGGCTTTTTGCTTGTTTATTTGTTTGAGGGTTTGGGGCTGTTTTGCCTTGGTACGGTTTGTTTTTACGTGTGAATCTTCATTTTTTGGGTTTGGTTTTTGGTGGGTTTCTTTGTTCGGTTAGTTGGGTTTGGGTTTGTTTTTTGTTTTTTGTTTTTTGTTGTTTTTTTTGTTGATGTTTTCTTTGGGGTTTTTGGGGTTCTTTTTGAGAAGGGAAAGAATAAATCTGTTTCCTTGCATAAAGGAAAAGCTGTTCGAACGGCATGCGGGGGAGAGAGCAACCCAGACACAACCCGCGCACACGGAGGGCAGGCAAAGCTCCCTGCCGGCCGAGGTACCTGTTGTAGGGCGTCCGGAGGAGCAGCGCCTGGCTGCCCGTGCAGCTGTCGGTCGGCGTGTGACAGCCGTACACCGGGGGAGGCACCGAGTACTGCTGGTCCCCTGCGGAGAGAGCAGCACAGAGTTAACCCTTGGGGCGAGCGGCCACCCCTCCGCTTGCCCTGCGCTGAACGGGGGGTCTCCAGGGCCCCGTCCTCCAGCATTAGGCAGCTCCAGGTTTTTTTTTCCAGGCCTGCGGGGGCTTGGGCGGGTCCCTGCGGGTCGCCAGCCACCCGACAGAGCCCTCCGGAGCGGCCCCCGAGCTCGGAGGCAGAAATTACCTAGGGAGGGCTGCTGGCTGATGGGGTCCTCATGTTTGAAGGAGTGGTTGGTGAACTGAGCGGCGGGGTGGGACGGCGTGTGGCCGTAGCTGGGGGTCCCGTCAAAGGCCACGGTGCTGTAACCTGGCGGAGAGAGCACAGCGGGGTTAGCGGGAGCCTCCGCCGGCGAGCCCACAGGGACCCACGGCGGGCTCCGAACGCCTGGGGCAGCTCGCCGATCCTCCCGGGGGGCAGCTGCCCACGCTGGGGACAAGGACAGGGCCAGGCTCCCTGAGCCCCTCCGTCCCCTCTGCCGCCGCCCCTGGGCACTCGCACGTCTCTCTCCGCGGGGAGAGCGGTGCCGAGCCCGCGCCCAGGCGCGGAAAGTCGGAAATCTCGTTCGTGTTTAAAGAGAACAGATCGGCTTCGGTAATAAAAAGGATGTTTTCATTAATTGTTGCTCATATTAAAAGTGGAAGATTCCCATCTGCTCAGTGTACACATCTGGCGCTTCCAATTTAGAAGTTACCCTTTAATCTTGCGCTCTTTTTATTTTGTTAAGAGCGGCTTTCTGAAGAGTCTGCAATAAAGAGGCGGAATATTACGTGCAAAAATAAAACTCCTCCTTTCAGCGAAAACTGCTCTCCAAAATAATAAACAGCCTATTTTGTTTCCTACACCGAGCAGATTCAGATGGAAAGAGACCACCTCTGCTGACCCCGGCCGGCACAGAATCGTAAATCAGGTGCTTGGACACCAACTTTCATTAATGACTTGGAGCTGGCTAAACAACTTCAGCTAAAAAAGTAATTACAAAGTAATATTATCTCAGAGGCTTCTCGGCTCATCAGCATTTACTCCGAGAACCAAGCTCCTCCGAGAGTCACTCTCAAAAAAAAAAAAAAAAAAAAAAAAAAAAAAAAAAAAAAAAAAAAAAAAAAAAAAACAAAAAAAAAAAAAAAACCCCACAAAAAAAAAAAACAACCCACCACCAAAAACAGAACAAAAAGTCCAACGCGGGCAGGGGAAAGAAACCGAAGGGACTATGAGCGCTTTCTCCCTCACACTCCTCTCCCTTAGCCCCCATATTCCAGCACGGGCATCCCTCATGGAGCCGTCTGGATGGGGCGTGTGACTGGAGAAGGATTTTGTCAGTCGAGAGGGAGCACTCGGGGCTGTTTTCGGGCGCCTGTCTCAGCTCCCTTTCGGTGCCGGATGCTCGGCGCTGGGCAGGTCTCTGCTTCACCAACGACACGTAACCACAGCGGGTTTCAGAGAGAATAAAATGGAGAGGCAGCAAAGGGATTCGAGTGTTGCTTCTCTGTTTTATTCTCTCTGCTGACAGGCTGGGTCCAGAGACATTACAGGACTTTATTAACCTGCGCGGCGGAGCGGGAGAAACTGAGGGAGCCAGAGGAGGAATGAAAATATCCCAGAAGACTTTAAAACCTCCGCCTTCGCGGCGATTTTAAGTCGGCCCTGAGACTGCGGGGCTGGCATGGGAGTGGGACTGGCCAAGTGTCCCTCACATCCCCCTGACCCCAGGCGCAGAGCTCCTCTCGCCGGGGCGCGGGCAGCGTTGACAGGCCGGTACCTAACGGGCTCCCATCCCACAGCTGTTTCTCGCTCCTTATCTCCTCCCTCAGCCCTCAGGGTAGAGGCTCAACCTTCAACTCCCTTTTCCCCGTTTCCCTCTGTCTCCTTTTTAGCTTTCAGAAAACACTGACACTTTCTACGTTACTTTTGGCCCGCCACAGAGTTTCGGTGACCTTCAAAACTCAGCTCGGAGCAGGACGAGGTTTTGGCCGCATTTTCCGGTGTTGCCTGACCCAAAGCTTCAGGAATGTGATAAGAAAGTTGAGTTCTGAACCGAGCTGCCGATAGTGAGGTCTCTTTAATTAGGGCGTTATCAGAACTAGGCCTGATTAAAATGTGCTGAAAATAATTGAAAGTTGTACATCTGGTGGAGAACGGGGCCCGCTGGAGGCATCCAGTTGTTGGAGGAGCCCAGCTGGATGAAAGAGGCAGGCAAACGAGAAGAGGGAAATTGGGCAGAGGTTTCAAAGCCTTAGCTTCCTACCCCCCACCCCATTCCATCCCAGACTTGGCAGAAATGTCATCACAGAGCCAAGGTAGCATCTTTCCCACGGTCGGAGAAACCTCTAAAAAAAAAGGAGTTTAACCTTGAGGAGAGCCAAAGCAAGAACATTATATCCATTAAAAAAAAAAAAAAAAAAAAAAAAAAAAACACGAAAACACTGCCGAATTTCTCCGAGCACGGGAGGGAGCCGGGACACGGCCCCTGCTCTCCGCCACGGGGCCGTCCCCGGGCCCCTACCGGCCCGGGATGCTCGGGGCTGTGCGGAGGGCTCCGAGCGCCGGCCCCGGCTCCCGGCCCGCACAGGTGCGGGTGTGCGCGGTGCCGCAGGCGGAGCACGGCCCGCGGGGCGCCGGGCACGAGGAGAGTCCAGCGTGGGCTCCGTGTTTTGGGGCGTTAAAAGCTGCGTTTCTCCCCGGGTGGGTAAACCCGGACGTCAGGATGGAGCGGGTTCGCAGTTATTTTGTCCCTCGCTAACTCCCTCGTCCTTCTCTCCGCTTTCTCGTCGTTATTTCCGCCCAACGATTATGAATCCCTTCCGATGTCCAAAATCTTTTCAGGTATCTTTCTAAAGTCCCTGACAGAGTCCCTGTCCCGGTGGGCTCCGGGCCACTCCCCTCGCGTCCCGCAGCTGGAGCTGGGACCCCGCGGGGCACGCAGCGGCTCCGGGGCCTCGGCAGGGCCGAGCCTCTCCCCAGCTCCAGGGATGCTGCCCATTTTCCCAGCCGGGATCTGCAGCACGGCCCAGGAGCCCCGCTCTGCAGTTTCCTACGTCGGAGCCCAGCGCCGGGCGAACCCTGGGGCAGGGCCCGGGGATCGAAGGCAGCAGCGCGGTGGCACCGGGACCGCGACCCGGCACTGCCCGGGGGAGCTCCGGGGGAGCTGAACAACCCCTGCCCCTCGCTGCAAACATCGCCCGGGCCTCGGGACACACCTCGGCGGCCAGCACCGAGCGCGTCCGCCGGCCTCGGCCTCAGCTCTGCCCTCGCCCTGCCGCCCGAACCGCCCGGGCCCTCCCGGGACCGTCTGTCCCAGCCCCTCTGGGGGTACGCGATTGCCCCCGCGGGGCACAGCAATCCCGAGCTGCGGGCTGGGTGCGGGGAACGCCATCCTAAAAGCAGAGACCCGGCACTCATCCCGCTCCGGCAGGGCCGCGCACGCTCCGCCGATCCCGGTGCCCCGAGCCGCGGCGCCCGGGCTGCCCGGCTCCCCTCGGTCCAATTCCCCCGGGCAGTCGGGGCGAACCCCGGCACACCGCCACTCACTCCGGGGCCAGCTGAAGGAGGTGGAACGAGACCCCAAAGGTCTCATGCAAGCTCTTCGCACGCTGGCCCCTTTTCCTTTCTTCCTCGCGTTCGCACACGCAAATGTTTATACTGCAGGCACTGGAAGAAAAAGGATGAGTGCTGACCCCGGTGCCACAGGCGGATGACCCATTGCCCGGCCGTTCAACCCTCGGCAGCCGCTCAGGGCGGTGCAAACACCGGGGACCGCGGGGAGTTACGGCGCAGCCGGTCCCGGCCACGGAGATGCGGACGAGAAAGGACGAGTCACCCCCGCTTGTGCATTCCAGCCCGGGAATACTCAGCCCTCCCGAGGCTAATTCGACAAGGGTCTGGAAAACACTAGTGTGCGGACAACGCTTTTCGGATTCAGGAGGAAGTTTGGAGGCTTACCCCCGCCAACACCCCATCACCCCCGAGATATGCAGAGGGAATTGTCTCGGGCCACGGGCCCCAGCTCCATTCCAGGATTTGTGCCGTCTCCGGCCCGAACAAACCTTTGCGAAGGCGAGAGGCTGCTCCAACCCGGGGAGGGGGCCGGGGGCTCCAGCCCGCCTGGCAGAGCCGCCCGCTGCATCCGCTGCCCCGCAGGAGGGGTGGGGGCCGAGCAACTCGTGGCTCCTAAAGCTCCCGGGAGCGACGTGGCTGCCGCACAGGGAGGGAAGGGAGGCACGGCAGGGCTGCCTCGCCTAACCCGGCTCGGCTGCCGCGGAGAAAGACCGGGCTTGGTGTTTACATCAGGCGCGGCCCTGCGGGGCTGAGCGGGCGCCTCCGGGGGCCGCCCCCCGAGCCCGGGGCGCCCGGCAGCGCGGCCCTTACCCTGGTTGCGGATGGCTTGCTGGCTCTCCAAGCAGTTGGGCAGGTAGGGCCCGTTGGGGAACATCCGAGCCTGGCCCGAGGGCGGCTGGCTGGGCGGCGGGGCGCCGAAGGGCCCGTAGCGGCAAGCCCCGGCCGTGCCCGTGAACTGGCCGGAGAAGTGGACGGTGAAGGCGCTCAGGTACTGCTCCTCGTGCGGGTCCGATCCGTTCCAACTCGGCTCCTGCTTGATGAAGGAGTGCGGCCCCAGCGAGCCGTAGGAGGCCCCCGGGGGAAAGTCCAGGACGGGCGCCCACTGCGCCGCGCTGCTCACCGGCATGGCGCAGTTGCTGTTGCCCGGCAGGGAGGGCACGGAGGGCAGCAGCGCGTTGAGGTCTCGGACGTCGGAGCCCATCTGCTCGCAGACCTTCTGCCTGCCTCCGGGCAGCCAGTCTCCCCCCGGGCCGCACTTGTTCCAAGGCACCTGGCCCCTGCCCGCCAAGCCGGAGGCCGGCTCCGGCTGCAGGCACCAGGCCGGCGAGCTCAGCCCTTTGGGGGAAGTTTGCTCCGCGACGCAGCTCCCCGGGTCCAGCCCTGCGGGAGCCGGCAGCAGCGACAGGGAAAGGTTGTTCTCCAGGATCGCCTCCGGGCTTGCACCCGCTCGCAGCGCAGGGCGGGGTGCGGGGTGCCTGTATCTGTGTGTCCGCGCGTGTGTCTGTCTGTCTGTACGAACGTCCGCCTGTCCGAGCTAGGGGGGCACGGCCGCCGCGCACGCCTCACCTCGGATGCCTGCTCACCCTCAACTTTGCAAAGCTCAAATAGAGGCGCTTGCAGGGGAGGAGGAGTCAGCCACGCCGATCCTCCATTCACACAACCTCCGCCGAGGGGCTGCCCACAGCCCGCTCCGCTGAACCCAGCCGGACCAGACGCGCGGGGGGAGGGGAGACACAGGAGAGCCGGGGATGGAGGGGGAGAGGTGACTGTGGGAGAATATAGCTCCCCTACACATCACTCCCACCCTTCTTCTGGTGCAAGCGCCACTAAATCTCACCCTAACGTTCCTCCGCTTTAGGAGAGACTTGCGGCACTGTTAGAGGGATCCAGGTGGCCAGTAAGTACGTGCTGGCTGACTTCCCCCGCCAGCTCCCTGCATGTCCGTGGGGATTCCCGAGGGCGGCGAGGTCGCAGGCCCCGGGGACCGCGCGGGGAAGCCTCCGCCCTTGCAGGAACCGGGGGAAGTGACACGACCCGGGCCGGGCGGACCCCGTTCCTCAGAGGGAAAAGTGTCTTTCCAGGTGCCTCTCCCGCTACGGGAGGAACCTGCGGGGTGCGAGCCGCCTGCCCGGGCCCCCCGCACCCCGGGCGCTCCCTGTCCCCGGGCTGGCCGGGCCGGGGTACCGAGGGCTCCGCCGGCCAGGGAAAGGGTGGGTGCCCTTTGCAGGGGCCCCGGGGCCGGCGTGTGGCCGGCCCTAGCCCTGTCCCTCGAACCTGCCTGTGGGCGAGGGGAAGGAAGCAGCTGGGCGGGCGGGGGAGGACAGCGGCGCTGTGAGTAACCTGCTTTTGAGAGATTCACCTGGCACTGCTCCCGGGAAGGCCCGGAGCCTCTCTTTCCTCTCCAGCCTCCTGGACAGCGGCTCCTCAGCGTCCATCCCGGGGGCGGCGGCCGGAGGGCCCCCGAGGGCACCCGACACGTTATCCCCGGACGGTCCTTCCTGGCAGGACACACGGCAGGGTTCGGTCGGCCCCGGCAGCGAGGGGTGCCGTGACTGTGGCGGTGCGGGAGCCCCCCAGGACCGAGCGCCCAGGCAGGGAGGCGGCGGTGCCTGCCGCGGGCAGGACGCGCTCCGTCCAAGGGCGAGGAGGGGAATCGTGCCGCCCTCCTGCAGAACCACCGCTGAACAATCACCCGGGGCTGCGGGCCGCTGCCGCCTCTGGCTTCTCGCGGAGAACGCGGGGTGGTGGCACCGGCCCCGCCGCCCTGTCCCTTGCGCCTTGTCACCGGCCGCTGTCACCCCCGCGGCGTCCAGCCCGCACCCTCGCCCTCCTGTGCAGCGACAGCAGCGACAGAGGCGCCGTGAAGGCTCACCTGCCGCAGGACACGCCGAGCCCCTTGTCTTCCCGGGGACGGTGTACACCTCGGGATTTCCTATCCCTCGCGGCATCAAAGGTCACCGCAAGCACCGTCAACGTTGAAGAGATGTTTTAAGATTCAAAGGGTAAATGCTACAACAAAAGAAATTAAAATAGGTCGTTATTGGAGCGGCCAAGTATAATTTCATTTTCTCTTAAAACTAATTAGTCGTAACGGTCTGTTTTTGTTATTAGCAAAATTATTTTTTCACAAACTATTTCAGATAATTCCCTTTAAAAATCTCTCTTTTGGCGCATGCATCCATTTATTACAAAAATCCACGTGTAACGTAAGCGCGAAAGATTTGTTCATTATTTTTGCTGATATTAAATATCCTCTTAAGTTTACAGGACGTGCCACCTCAGAGCCCACGGCAAACTAAGGCACCCTGGACGGCACTTGTGAATGCAGCCCGTGCGGGGAAATCGCGCTGACCTTGCTGCCCGCGGGCTCCCGCTCTGGCCGCACCGGGGCTCCCGCACACCGCGGTCACCCCCTCCCCGGGACCCGCGGGGAGCTGCGGGACCGGGACAGAGGCTGCTGCTGGCTTTGCTCGTTTATGTGACGGACAGACACACGAGGTTTGGTTGAACTTGGTACCTTAAAGGTCTTTCACAACCTAAACGATTTTATGATTGATTTTGTGATTTCCGGCTCTGCGATGGACACCGTACATATAGGAATGGAAACCTTTGGCCAGGCTAAGCGGCGTATTTAATTTCCCATGAAAACTAGAGCTCTCTAAGAGCAAACAGAAAATGCGTTTCCCTTAGAGGGCTGTTTTTTAGAGCTAACACGGGAATTTTCTCTTTTCTTGAAATAACCTAGCTTGATGAATCATCTTGAAAGGGGGAAAAAAATGTTTTCTTGATCGCTTAGCTCTGCATTACACCACCTGGGAGGAAGAACTGCCAAAGTCCTTCCAAACCTTCTCCCCTCGCACTTTCCAGCAGTGAAACAAGACGACCCCTTGGCCATTAGCGCATCCTTCCTCCCCGCGGCTGCTGGCGAGGCTGGGTGGACTCCGGAGCTGCCAGCTCAGCTCAGCTCAGCTCGGCTCAGCTCAGCCCAGCCCTGTGCTGCCCCGAGCGCCGGCACCTGCGCCCTCCCGGGCCGCCTGAGCCGTGCGGGGCACGGAGCGCGCCCGCCGCCAACGCGCCCGGGGGCGTCCCGGGGCAGGACAGCCCGGATCCCTCTGTCGCGGGATGGGCTGAGGACTTTTGGGAAACGGCCAGCGCCACTTTCCCCAGCTGTTCCCATCTAGCCAGCGCCAGGGAGAGACAGAAATGTCCCGCCACGCTGCAATCCTCCAGCACAGGCCGGGAGCGCTGGCAGCCGCTCCCCCCGGGGTCGCACGGCACGCCGAGAGGAGCTGCTCCCTCTCTGCAGGAGGCATTTGCCCGCCTCTTCCCCAGAGATCCCGACCCCGATTCCAGACAAACTCCGGCTTAAATCACTCCAGGTCTCGCACAGCGGGCGCCCGCGTCCGGGTTTGGGTGCCCAGTTGAAAGCGATGGCCGAGGAGATGGCAGCTCAGGGCCAGCATCTCCTTTGTCCATTTCCAGAGCCAGGCGGTCCGGAACGTTTTGCCCTGTCCCCTCCAAACACCACCTGATCCAAAACTCTGGCAGGCTTCATTGCCCGCTGTTCTACAGCTACGGTAATTCCTGATAACGCTCAGTCGTCGATTGTGCTCGAAGGCATACTCTGCAAGGCTAAACAATAGCTGGAGGAGGATTATTCTAGTGAGTTCCACTCGATCCCGAGAAAAACGGGCTCGGGAACCTGCTTTAACCTGAGCACCGCTGCCGCACCTCCCCAGCCAGCGTTTTCCCTCTGCCGTGCTAACCAATTAAAGGATCGGTAATTCTTACTAAACTCCTAAACGACCCCCCGCGGTTCGGAGATGGGCGAGACTGGCTGAAACAGAGCTCAATCCCCAGCCCTTCCCCTCCTGCTCACACCGCTCACAGCACGCAGGAGGATCTGTCTCCTTTCACTCAGGCAGCTGATCAGAGTTTGATCATTTAAGCGCCAAGAGCAGCAGAAACAAAGCTGCGAGTCATCCGCAGGAGCGCAGAGGGCACAGGGGCAGGAACTCATCACGGCGGGCCCGATCTCTCATTTCTCGCCGCCGAGAGCTGCGAGCACCACGGCAGCCGGCAAGGCGGGACCAGCCTTCCCCGTGCGGGCTGACGTGGGCACTGGAACGCTTTCGGGCTGCCCAGAGGACATTTTGTTTATCCCCTGAGGGTAAAAGAGGGGTTTTTTTTGAGAAGCAAAGATGCGCAACCTCTCCCCGAAGCTGCGGTCCCCCCGCGGCGGGGACCCCTCCGGTGGGTGCGGGGATGGCGAGCATCCCCCGCGGGGTGCTGGACATCTCCCGCGGCCCCGGCTGTTCCCCCGCTCCGCCGGGGCAGCCTCCCCAGCGCCGAGCAGCGGCGGGGCTCGGGCCATTATTGTACCGTAAATCTTGGAAACGCTGGAACTAATTACGGAGAGGATATGTCTCAATTTGTTCCGCATTAGTGCCGCGCCGGGACGCAGGCACCGAGCACGGGAAATTGATGGGCCCGGCCCGGCCCGGCCCCGCCGGGACAGCGGCCCTGACCCCGCGTTCAACCCGGGCCGGGCCCCGCTCCGCCTCTCCCGCACCTGCGGGGCCCGGGCCGGGCCGGGCGGTGCCCGCTGCCGCGCCGAGCCTGCGGCCAGCAGCGAGGCACCGCGCGGGCTCCGGGAAATTTATTAGCGTGCGGCTAGGACGAGGTCGGTATAAATCACCGAGCTGTATGGGGCCATAAAGCATCCCTGAGCGTCCCGCCCTCGCCGGGGTTCTGGTGAATAGGAGTTCATGGAAAGCTGGGTATCGGTAATATCTTTCAGATCTGGAATATGTGACGTTTTTAAAGTCTTAGATATACAATGGGATATAGTTATGGAGCAGCTAAAACTATTACACAGAATTTTTATAGGTATTTTGTACTTACATACAATAGAAATTTTGGGGGGAAATGCTCTTAGGTAATATGCTCTAACCTCAATAGGTTCTTGGCATTACCGCTAATGGCTCTGAAAGTAATAGAATTATTATTTCCGCAGGAGAAAATAAAAATATTTTAAAATGCAGTGTATTATAAATGGGTGTCTGGTAACTGAGACTTAAGGAATTAATTACTCCCAGGTTGTAGCATGCAGATCCCACTGTAAAGGCACACTGAACTCGAAATGTAATAATAAATAAACACATCAGTAACAATACCTGGCATGAACACCAATCCAAAGAATTCTTTGAGCCACCTGGGACACCATCTTTGAATATGGACATGGAAATGCAAACCAAACACTTACACATTCAAAAGAATTAGGCTCCAGGTGCACTGGACAAACACTGCAGTGTCCTCGGTACCTCACAGGTAAGGAAAGGCACCCTCAGCCTCAGGGCTCACTAATTGTAGGGTACTACAGGACAGGGACAGAAGATGAATTGTCCTCCACCAGTTTCTTCACAGACTGGCCGTGAACACGTTAACCTAAACGCTAACCATCCATGCCTTTTAGCTATCAACTTAATTCTTTAACAAACACACTTTAACAACGCAAAGCAGAGCCCAAATCTCCCTTTGTTCTGGCAAAGCCCCTTTGCAGCCCTGTGAGAAGATACCTCCTTCATCAGTTGTCCTCAGTGGGAAACAAGAGGGCTCCAGCAGCTGGTCCCTCTTAGCTGAGGGTCTAAACCCCTTTTCACTGGGTTTTGTTCACTGTACACACCTCAGAGGAATTCACCCATGCCAGCCCCTGACTGAAAGCGCTGTAGGGCAAGTGTTCCCACTGAAACCAGTGCCAAGGATGGCACTGCTCAGCCCAGCAGGACTTGTACCACGCAGTGGGGAAGGCCGAGCACGTCCCCTGCCTGAGGATGCTTGGTGAGCGTGGAAGACGAGCAGTGGGGACAATGTGCCTAATGCCTAAAGCACAAGAGAACCAAAAGCCCCTGGGTTCTGTCCAATACCTTCTGTACACCCCAGAGGAGGTGCCAGCAGTTTTGCCAGAACAATGGGGGAGTCCAGCAGCATTTGTGGAGTGCTTGGAGACCTTGGGTAAGCAAAGAAAGGCAGATAGTTGCATTTTGCAGCACGGCTCTGTGTGATGTGTCAGTGATGTGACCTGTGAGGGGGTGGCAGGGCCCAAAAGCTGTTGCAACACGGCGAGTCCCTCCTCCCAGCCCCAGGAGCACAGCACAGCCAACACCCACGGCTCCTTTGCAGCCTGGGCAGACATTCCACTGCCCCCAGCCTCCCAGCACAGCCCTTTGGCTTCCTTAGAAACAGAGCAAACGCAGTCCTTTGTAAGCACAGCTCCAGGAAGGTGTGTGTGTGTGTCTCTCCTCTCCCTGGACTGCACGTACTGATACGCGAGGATTGCAGCAACACACGAGGTAGAGAAGCTCATTTTACTCATCTGGATGGCTGGAAGCAACAGGCAGCAAAAATGTACCCCCAAGTGAAACAAGAGGTTTTTTTCCCACTTCTTAATTCCAAGGCTTCCCACTCAGTGTGGCTTTTGGTCAAACCTGGAGGTTTACAGGCAAACTCTCCCTTGTGTGGGTGGGGGATATCTGGTGTGGACATGAGTGTGAAAAGTCCATGGCTTCAGGGCATCCACCCAAGAGAGATCTGCTGCAAGCAGGGACAGAAGCCTCAGTATCAGACACAATTCAGACGGGCTGTAGCTGTCCCTGCTTGCAGCTTTGTGACTGTCACTGTCCAGCTGCAGCCTCTGCTGCCCCCACGCCACTGTCCCACAAAGCTCATGCTGAGATGCGCTATGCAGGGACAGCTACAGACAAAGCTGCAGGGAGAGGTGGGGGAAGAAAGGAGAGGAGGGAGGGAACCCACGTCTTGAACTTGCCTTAGAAGTCAAATTTCTTCTTCATGAGAAGGACATTCCTTTCCCTTCAGATTTTATGTCTGTTTGAGCGCACTAAATTCATCTGAGTGCTGCTATGACACAGGAATGAAAAGCACTGAGGGTTTGCTGTAGCTGTTGAGTCAGGGGTGCAGACTGATCAAATCTACCTCTTGTTTTTCTTCCTATTACATGAAAGCAGAGTTCACTAAAGTTCACATCGGAACTGAGACCTACTTCGTGATGTCTTGACAAACCTTTCCTGATATATTTATCACATATTAGTCAGAGAGAAAGAAGCACAAAGGAACTCTGTCAACTTGTTATTTATGTTTTTTAAATGAAATAGTGAAAGGAATGAGCAAGTAAGTGTGATTCCTTTCTCTAGATTGCAGTATCACAGATTAATAGCTCTATGAACAGATTTGCAAGTAGCACCATCATGTTAGTCAAGATATTAAAAAGTTTATGAGCAGTTGCTTAGGAAAAGCAAGATAAAGCCTATGGAAATCTGATACTGGTCAATGGTGCATTTATTCAAAACATAATACTCACTTCAAGTCCCCATAAATCCCTGGCAAATGAAACTTCCATTGTGATCAGTGTTCCAGATCTAAATGATTTATTTTTGTTCCTTTTGTAGACATTAGATAGATCTCAGAATGTACAAGCTATGTACCTACTGATATGGAGTTAATCATGCACCCATGAGATAACAAATATTAAATTCAAATAAGAAGATATTTCAAAGAAGGAATATCTGCACAATAAATTTGGGGGTTTTTTTTATTTGCGGATTAACTTGCATGAAAAATCTCACATTTCTCTGTGATTTGTTTCAAAATTCAGGGCTTCTACAGTTCAAAACTCTGAAAGCTCCTGGGAGCAAAGTAGACATTGGATCGTGTGCAGTTTCAAAATTGAGTTCTTGGCAATATTTAGAATCATAGAATGCTTCAGGTTGGAAATGGCCACAAAGGTCACCTCATTCCAAACCTCCTGGCATGGGCAGGGACACTTTCCAGTCCATGAGGTTGCTCCAAGGCCTTGAACTCTTCCTGGGATGGGGCAGCCACAGCTTCTCTGGGCAACACGTGCCAGGGCTTCACCACTCTCACAGAGAAGAACTTCTTTCTAATAACCAATCTAACCCTGCCCTCTGTCAGTGTGAAGCTGTTCCCCTGTGTCCTGCTCCTTCATGCCCTTGTGAAAAGTCCCTCTGCCGCTCCCTCCTAACCCCTTCAGGCACTGGAAAGCTGCTGGAAGGTTCCCCAGAGCCTTCTCCTCTCCAGGCTGAACAGCCCAGTTCTCAGCCTGCCTGCACAGCAGACGTGCCCCAGCCCCTGAGCCCCTCTTGGCCTGCCCTGGGCTCAGGCAGCAGCTCTGTGCCCTTTCACTGCTGGGGAGCGCAGGGCTGGATGCAGAGCTCCAGCTGGGATCCCCAGGGCAGAGCAGAGGGGCAGGATCCCCTCCCTGCCCTGCTGCCCGCGGGGCTCTGCCTGCAGCCCAGGGCACCTTTGGCTTTCTGGGCTGCCAGTGCTCACTGCCAGCTCCTGCTGAGCTTCCAGCACCCCCATCCCTTCTCCTCAGGGTTCTTCTCCACCATTCTCAGCCCAGCCTGTGTTTGTGCTGGGGATTGCCCAGCCCAGGTGCGGGACCTTGCTCTTGGCCCTGCTGAGCTCCATGAGGTTCTCCTGAGCCTCTCCAGGCTGGCAGTGTCCCCCTGGATGGCATCCCTGCCCTCCAGAGGCTGCACACAGAGCGTGGTGGTGGCAAACCTGCTGAGGGTGCCCCCCATCCCACTGTCCATGTCACTGATCCCAGTTTATCTCAGTTTCACCCTTTGCAGTTTCCATGTGCTTTTGAGGAAATGGATCCTATTGCTCTGAGAAGCTGCCTGAAAAGAAGGAATCTACTGAAAGGCCAAGCAGAAGAGACCCACCAGGAAAGCAGCCTGTAAACCCATTTTTGTGACTTCATGATCTGAGCTCCCCAGTTTCTAGAAGCCATGTGGTCTTCACTGCCTCTGGATTTTCGAATGCTTCTTTCCTAAATGCTCAAACCCAAATGGACTCTCAGCTTTAAACCAACTCTCAGAACCTCTGGGCAGAAGTCAAAATAAGTTCAGCAAATTGGTTGGATATCAGCTAAAAGCACACTTAATTTTTCATCTGATAAACTTTTCTCTGAGGAACTCCTGGAGTCAGCTTTAGCCAGACACCAGATCTATAATGAAATAATTCTATGATTGGGTAACACGAACACCCCATAATAGCTACATCTGCTTTATCATGGAGTGAAAGCTCTTGAATCAGTTGGATGAGTTCTCTGGCCAAATATGGATTTCAGAGTATTTAACACTTGCAATGTGCTCCACTCCAACACTGTGTATCAGTGATATCAATGCAGATCTTGTAAAGGGTTGGGCTCAGAGCTCTGAGGACATACACAAAGGCATTTGCAATTGTCACCTAATGCATCTTCAGAGGTCCTGTCACTTTGGACAGCTCAGTCCAACCCTGCAGTCTCCTGCCCTTAGCATCAAAGAACCAGAATCAAGCCTGCAACCTCAGAGGAGGCAGATTTTCTTCAAGATCGGTAATATTATTCATCAAGCCTAACTAAAAGAGAAGCCAGAGGCTAGACAGAACTCAAGAGATGCTCTGGGCTGCCCAGCAAATCCCAGGAACCTCAAACACAGTTAAAAGAGGGGAGCACTATCCACTCCTGGATGCCACGTTACGAGGTGACTAAGAGCTGTGCATTGTGAGGCTCTGAACAGCCTTGTATAACTTTTCCCAAATCACAGAAGTCCCCTGGGAAACCTCAGTAATCAAACAAGATCTCGTGGTCAGGAAGCTTTTCTTCATCCAGCCGATTTTACTTCCCCTTCATCATTCCATCTATTACTCATTACATCCTCCTGCCAAACTCCACATAATTCTTCTGTCTCTCTCTCATGCTTCCATGTTTCATTTACATGTAGACCACTATATTCTTTCATCCAAGCTTTTCCTACCCTTATTCAGGCTGCACATATTTAGTCCTTCCCATTTTTCCAGCACCTCTGCTGAATAGAAGCACTCCAAATTGAATAGATATTCTACAAACAATTATATTTGGCAGTCTCTAAATGTAGAGACACACAACCCAATGATTAAATCACCTTGAACAACTGAGTGAGAGTTCAAAGCCATAAAATTGTCAAATCGGGACAGGGAACTTTGGATGACACTGAAAGATCAACTTCACAGGAAGCCCTCAAATCATGATATATTAAAAATAACCCCAAGTTTGCTTTACAGTCCTTGTCTCAAGGAATATGTTGTTAGGTACATATCTGCAGTGACTTCTATGTACAAAATATTTTAGAAGTGTTCTATCACTGTGACATCAGGCAGATACTGGGAAGTGCATACTGCCCTTACAGTCTTACAATATATTCTTGAGCTACAACATAATTATTGTTCCAAGATGTATACTGCAGTTCATGTAAAGGCAACTTTTTACACAATTAAATCACTTACTGTTGAGCAACTTGTGCTTCAGATGTTAGAACATCACTGTGTTACAGAGTTACAATAATTTGCTCCTATCATCATGTCCTGCTCAAAGATGCAGCTTCCACAGCCTTTCCCTGCTAGAAGCTGCCAGAATGTGGGGTTTAGCCATAAACAAGGCAGGATCATTCCACAAATCAAAGCATTTTGCATATCATACTTCATCTACATAAGTTAGAATTTTATTGGTTTGAAAGACTTCAAGTTTAGTCATCTGACGATGATGAATATAGTAATTTATCTCTTTGAAACCTGGGAGCACTATACATTTGGAATTAGGTTTACATCCAGTTAGCAAGTATGATTACCTAGATAGATACCCATTTATGAGCTTTATGATGAGACATGGATAACGGGGTGTGTTTGTGTAAGGTCCATTTGGGATTACTAAAAGCTTCACCAAGCCTGGGAGAAAGGCAATGGCTGCAGAAATAAGACAGCTACTATGTGATCTGTGGGAGTTCCCAACATCTGGGCATCCTTCAAAATGAAAAGGGCAACTGGCAGATTTAAAGGATCATGAATATCCAACAGGAGGAGACATCCCAGTGAAGCACCTGCATCTGCCTGCTAAGCCTGGACCTCTGTGGAGAACAAATGGCACAAAATGTGCACTTCCCAAGCCAAGCCCAAATATTTTTACTGAAATAATATTTTTACAGGATGGTTTCTGTCTTTCCACATAGTTACTCTTTCCCTTTCCTCAGCTTCTGTGCTGGTTCTCCTCCCTGTAAATGCATTCCAGTCATAAACAGAAGGATGCACACCATTCCAGTCTTTGAACTGAAAGGAGCTACACAGCACAGAACATTTACCAATCCTTTTTCTTCCAAAGCCACAAGGTGGTCTGATTCCCTGGCATCTATTTACCAGGAAAAAAAGGGGGTGAAGAGAGTCTCAGCACGCCTGCCCTCCCCATGGGCTGCTGCAGCACATGGCTCTGCCTCACCTCCTGCAGGACTCCGGGCTGTTCTCTGGCTTCTCCCCCTGTGAACTGGGGTCACGTTCTCTCCTAACTACAGCCAGAAAAAAAAAAAATAGATGGCACAAGGTATGCAAGGTATCAGGCCCATGACTGCTGACAAATCTCTAAGTACTTCTGTGGATCACGTTGGAAGCATATTCCTGGAGATACTGTTCGTGTTTATAAAGTCTTCTGGGGTGAACATTGCTCAATGGAAAAGCAGCGCAGAAATTTAACAAAAGCTACGCTGCAAAAGGCAAAAAAGTAATTCTCCCACAGGAACTGAAAGGCATTTCATACATGTCCAATGAGACATTAAAAATAATTATGTGGAAGAGTAATAGCTCCCTTGGTTGTTTTAATATATTTTTGTCTACAAACAAGAAACGTTCTCTAAACTGCTGCCTTGGCTTGGCTTGAAAGGTCTCTCAAACAAAAGCCCTTCAAGTGACCCTTAGATTATTAAAGCTCAGTAACAATGAATGTGGATCTCAGTTCAAACAAAGACTGTAAAAATAAAAAGACAGCAGTTTTGGTCTTGGAAATGAGTGCGCCTCACTAAACTGGAAACACATAGAATGTATTTTTGATCAATAGTCATCCCTCCGCTGAACAAACCCGAAATGTTTTGTTTAAAGATTTCAACACTGGGTTTCTCTTAAACAGTAACTACAAATAGTTTCACTTCTAGTGCAAATGGAAAGGTTGGATTCCATGCCTGAATTTAAACTTCCCAGAATTCATTCAGATCAACAAGGGATTTTTTTTGTTCTACTCTTAATGATTTTTTTCCTCCCAAACTTGCTGAAATGTCATTAGGATCATCAGAAACATTTGTGGTGAACAAAAATGCCAGCAGTGCCAAATTACAAAGCTTGAACACTCTGATCTGTGTCTCCCATGAGAAAGATACAAGGGTTGAGATGTTCAATGAGAGACATTAATGTCAAATGCTAAAGCAGGAAAAGCAAACACAGGAGTGGGGAGAGATATACGGGCCCCACAGAATATCTTGTTTTGAAAGTCATATGTCATTTAAATAGCCTTTATGACTGAAGAAGTTAATTAAAAATATATTTTTGTGTGGTTTGCTGGCAGAACATGCACAGCTGCCAGTTGATAGAGTCAGTTTTGCCCTCCTCAGCTGGAGGCACAAGGTTTATGTACCCTTCACTCTGTGAGCACCAATGGCTGTGCACAGCACTCCCTCCAAGCATAGGCCAAACAGGATCCTGTCAAAGCGAGCGGGGCAAAACGTCAAAATCACCTCAGTTTCATCTCCTTTGCAGCTACCAAACTTGCTCTTGCAGCCAGCAGGACTGGAGAAGTAGGGATTGTTCCTACTATAGCTATAGTAGGGATTGATCCCAGCTATAGCTGGGAGAAGGGGACGATCTCCCTGAAGGACAGTGGTCCCCTGTGCAGCCCACCAGGAGCTTCCCCGCCCCTGACCAGCCTCTCTGGCCTTCCATGTGTGCCCTGGTCTTCATCATCTCAACACAGACCTTCACTCTGCTCTCACTCTCTGTCCTCCAGAAGCAGCAGCCAAGCTCTCTCCTATCTCTGTGGCTCACCCACTGTCATTGGGAGTTCCATTTGCTATCATCAACACAGGGGCAGCACCCAGCAGACACCAGTGTTAGCTGGGGACACCAGGACATACCAAAACTCTCTGATGTTTTCATCCTGGAAGTTCAGCACCGCTGGGAGAAACTGCAGAGCTGAGCAGGTGGATAAAAATGCAACACGTTTTCCCTAAACCAACTCCCCCTATACATTAACAAGGGCACCTGATGGATGTGTAGAAAGGGTTCCACGGCCAAACTTTGTCTCTTCTTTGTCAAATTTCAGAGCAGAAAACACAAATGGGTTTGATATTTGTAACAGAGAAAATCCAGACAGAACTGCGTGTCTGCTTTAACAGCTTGTAAGCCCTAAGATCACTTCTGTGCAGAGGGATGCTTAATGACTGGAACTGGATTAGAAACCCTTGCTGACCACAGCTTTCTGTGCAGCCCATTTCTATGGAGAGCACTAAATTAGCTACCTTTGTGCTATGCCTGGTGCCTGCCCAGGGGGTTAGGGACATGTTTGTTCTGCATAACCATGGCAACAAAGTTGGCAATTAGCACCAAGTTTGGCTATTCCCTGAGCAGGATTTACCCCGTGAACTTCATTTACCAGGCACCGAGCAGCCAGCAGTGTCACAATGATGCATTTAATACAGTCAAGACTGGATTTGAATACAGTAATAATGAAAGACACTGTAACCTACTAATCTACATTTGTATTTCCTTTTTAACTGCCTCAATAATCATCTCTTTGCTCTTGCATGGCAAAGCTAATGCACTAAAGCTCACCTGCTGAATGGAGCAATCACATCATTCTCTCAAAGTATAACCTCTTTTAATAGATTTACACAATGCATTAAATTCAATACAAGACGAAGTAAATATACACACAGGAGAAAAATGTTTCTGAATGAGATCTGGAGATTAATAGATGAAAACATGAAATTAAAAAATAGATTAATAGATAAAAAATGAAAAAAAGGCAACATACAGTTTACTGCATAGATTAACAGTTGATAGTGTCATGACTGATGGTTTTCAAAGCAGTGACTTATTTAATGAGAATTCACAGCCCTTAAATGGAAGAATCTTCACTCTGTTCTGTGTTTGTGGTGTTTAGAACAGTATGGCACCAGTCTGCCACCAGGGTTCCAAGGGTGCTTCAGTGGTACAAATAAAAAACAGCAGCAGATGAAAAGTGATTATTAGAAAATATTAACAGCTTAGCTTAACTTCTGGTACTATGAAATTAGGGTCTGGATTTCAACACAATTCTGAGTTACTGATCAATTTTGCCAGCTGCATCCTTTTTATAGTTTGTACATCTCTTTTCACTCTGAAGTTAGATGGATTCTGATAGCACTGATGGTCCTCTGAAGTTATTTTTTATTAATTATTTATTAATAGTGATATTTTATTATTTATATTTTTACATATTTTATAAAATTATTATTTACTATATTTTTATTACGTTCTTTCTATATTACAGTACAGAGCTCCTGGGGCAGAAAAGAAACCCTGATTGTTTTGTGTCTCTGTACTTAATGCCCTGCAGTGCAGTACAAAGTGCTGATCATAACTGTAGCATGAGTTAAGGAAAAGAAGATAAACATTTGATATGAAATGGATCCTGTGAATGAGATATGAATTTGAGAGCCTTTTTTAAATGAGGATGAGCCATATGTTAATATTGATGGCTGCTATGCTCATGAGGAGGAGAACTAAATACCTTTATCATTAAATATGATATGGTAATATGAGAAAGAAGACTTTATCCCAGCAGTCATCTGTGTCTGTCCAAACAGAGCGACTGGACACAATGCCTGTCCAAGGAAATGGCAAACTAGGCCTTGTCACTTCTAAAGTTTATTAATACTTAAGGTGTACTTAGCCATTTCCTTATAATTTTTGATCTTCTGTATTAGATAAAGCTGGATCACTTGAAACCATGCTATGGTGAGGAGAAAAATAACTTTGGATGGATAGCATAACCTTCCAAGAAGGCAGCAAGTGCTCAAAGACTTGGTGTATTTCTCTTGTAAAGACAGCAATGTTTGGGTGATGCATCAAGGGCAGAGGAAGAGAAGAGGGATATAAAATAAATAGCATCATGACACCAAAAGTTGTGTGAAGCCAACATAAACTAGGCAGGGCTAGCTGTGCCATGCTTTGCTCGTAAAATAGGTAAAGAAATAAATCCACTGCAATTTAAAAAAGGCATAAACCAAGAGAAGAGCACTCACATGCTTATAGTATCATTTAATATATGTATTTAGCTTAATCCAAGCAGTTAACAAGTCTTGGAAAACAAAGCAAAACCACTTTATCTTGGTTCAAGCAAAGCACTTGAAGGCAGGTTCCCCTAGGAAATGAGGTTTGTGTGATTGCACTGCCAGTCCATCTGTCTCTCCAATAACTTCTCAACCTCGGGCCTGTTGCAGCCAAATTCTGCACAGATATGACATTCCCGGCAAAGCTGAGTGAGCACAAAGTTCAAGGAGCTGGCAGCTCCATAGAAAGAGAGGGACCTGCACCAGTGCCCCCACTAGAGAAGCTCTGCCGAGTGAGCTCAGCAGTTCCTTGCTCCCCCTGGCCAGTTCCTCATCAGAGCCAACTGCAATCCCTGCTACCACTGCCCAGCTGTTATCTGGGGAGAAGGAAGGGAAGCAAAGGTAGCTGGAGGGGAGGGAACCACAGGGGACACAGAGGGAGCAGGGGTTGAGGGGTGGGCAAAGAGCTGGGAGGCAAGGATTCAAGTCCAGGCAGCCAGGATTCATTAGTCCCACTGCCACAGAGCAACTTGCTTCTCAGCATTACAGCTCAGCCAAGAAACCACTAAAAGGAGTTATTTGCACAGCTCTGTTGATACTGCATTTTCTAAATCTTTATTTGCTGGCATTTTGGATCCTGTCTCCACCCATGGAAGCTTGTGCAGGGAGAAGATTTGATCAACCCTCAGCAAGCTGAACCAAACATTTGCATGGATGAGGGAAGGAAAAGATGCATAATAACATCAATCTAGAGGTGCAAACATCAGGTTGCTTTAAATGTGCCAGAGGAGAACTTGTTTCCTTCCAAAGGGGGATATTTTCTGTTTCTTTTCATCTGCAGCATTGTCCCCTACATTTTACTCTGCTTGGGAATAGTAGAATGTGTGAGCAAGGACAGAGTTTACTAAATGCTAAATTAGTTGGGATTGATTTAACCATTTAGGCTTTTACTTGTGCTTAGGAAAATGTGCTGGACTTTGAAGAAGTTGTTTGATGCCATTTTTTCTGAGGGGGATGTAAACCGATTCTCCTCCTTTTTCTATAAAGGACCCCATAAAAAGTTGTCCTGTGACATATACAAAATGACACCACAAAAGAAATAGCCCAGTTGACAGAAAGCACCCCAGACAGATGTATTTGTGAGCTATAAATCAATTCCTGCTCTGTCAAAAAGTGACTAGATAATATAAAAGTAGCCAGGTCACTCTAGAATACAAAGTTTCACAAGGACAATCTCCCAATTTTTCCCATGTGATAAGACTTGTGACACCAGCTCCAGTATTATGGTACCCTTCATTGCTGAATGTCATTAAGCATAAGTGATATCCAAAATCAGCTTCAGTTTTGCCTCCAGGTAGGGTAGAGACCCAGCCATTAACCCAGGGTGCTTGACAAGGACAGAAACAGAATTATCAAAATTATGAGTTCTAGTGTCTATCAGATCAGTAGCTGGAACTTAAAAGTCCAGCTGTTATTTCTTTAAAAAAAGAATCCCTGAAGGAGTGGTAAAAACTCTTGGAAAGCCTTTTCTGCATACAATTTTTTTTTAAGTGCAGAAATTTAACTTCCCCATGGTTTGCTCCCAATACCAGCTGAGGTTCCCAAAGAGCAGGTTCAATACCCATGGGAGGGAGAAGTTTGGACCCTTGTTCAATGCCTTGCCAGCTACAGGGTGGTCCTAGAAACACCTGGGCCTCAATCTTCCTGATAAATTGTTCCATCCCAGTGCTGTGTCTGCCTAAACCATCTGAAGGAATCTCCTACAGCTTGTCCTGAAAACCTGGCCCTGAGTTACCATGTGACTTCCAGAGGACCTCTGGGGGTTCCTTCCTAACTGCAACTGAGATGTGGGAATAGGAGAGAATGAAAAATACTGGTATGTGCCCAGTTCTCTCTCAGAATAAGAGAGTTCTCTCCCACTTATTCTCAGAACAAGTGGCCAAAGCACATTGCATTGCAGAGAGGAAGAGAGTCTTGATCATGGAGTTCAGATGTAACATGCAGCACCTTCCTAGAGAGAAAAAGCAGCAGAATTTGCCCATGAGCAGTGTTATCACTTGGGCTCTGTGTTCTGCAGAGCTAAGGGAAAGTTAAGGTGCAGGAGCCAGAAAGGACCATGCAAACTCTCTCATGGAGCTGGCCTGGACCTCTAACAGTGAAGAGAAGCAGAGTTGTTCCAGGAGTGTGGAGGGGTGCAAAGAGCTCTGGGGGAAGTTAAAGACAGCTGTGGGAGATGGCTGTACTCACTCTCCTGCCATCATCTCCTGTCCAGAGTGTGCCAGCCTTTTCTCTATTCTCTAGGTGCCACCTAATGGGTGGTGGAAGGAAAAAAAGATAAAACCATAAGGTGGTCACGGTAGGGAGGAGTGCCCTTTCACACCAGAGAAAGCACAGCTGCTTTGCTGGTGGCCAAAGCTGGATGGAATTCTTCCCCACTGCTGGCTTTCCAGCTGAACTGACACATTCACAGAGCTACAAGTGAGAGCTGCAGGCCCAAATCATTCTCTGCTGTCTCCATTCACCTGGCACTTGTGTTCTTAGATTTCCTTTAGTCCAGACAAGGACTCTGACAGGGCTGAACAACTCCACAGCCAGCAAATAAATTCAAAGTATATCAGGGTCTCATATAATGCAGCACTGACTCCCCATCTGTTCAAAATAGATAACAGGAGGAGACACCAGCTATGAAAGTGCCCCATATGAGCTAAAGAATCCCTCTTTTAGAAGCAAGCAGGACTCCACTCCAGGGCTGTGCTTCAGCAGCAGACCTACCTCTACACAGCAGCACCTAGGGCTGCCTGAAAGAAAAAAGGGGATTACAGGGCATTTGAAACATTACTTTTTTTCTGCTAAACGGGACTTGCATGAATCCTAGCTCAGAATAGCTCACAACTGAAGTGCATTTAATATTTAACTTCCCTTCATCAGATGACAAGGAAAGGTGAAATTTTGCTGTGCTTCAGGAAGGGAATGCAGTCGTGGCTCTCTGCACAGCAGCTGTAACCAAAAGTTCCCAAGATCCAAGTTGGTTCTGACACAAATCTTTCCATGAATCTGTCACTGGCCTTCAGCACCATGGTTCTCCTATGGATTCAGATCAGGATGTGAATGACAGTGATCTCAGCAAAGCAGAGATCATCCTGCAGCTCTCTGGTTCTTCTGTGGTAGCATCAGGTAACATCCTTAGAAACAAAGCTTTAATTGAACTTGAGTGACTAATATGTTCAAACCAGAAATTTTCCTGTGGGTTTTAAAAATTTAATTATATTCCATCCCCAAATTTTCCTCATGCTACTCATTGAAAATACACAGCTGCACTGGTGAAGCTGTCAGTGAAAGGAAGCAAGAGGTTTTGGCAGCTGCACAGAGGGGAAGAGGTGAGGCCCTGGACTCATGAGAAGGCGTTGGAGACAGTTTAGGCTTGGAGATCTCTGGAGTCTGATGACATTTTTGGCGATCTGAAGAAAACTCATTTCATCCCCACCCTTCTGTGAATAAGGCAGAGGTGAGTAGGTTACCAGGCAGCAGGTCTTGGTCCCAGCTCTTGCTGCAGCAGCTTGTATGGCCACAGTGAAAGCGTGCTTGGTTCCCTCCTTCATCTGCAGGAAGGAGGACGTGCACTTTCCAACACGAACATCCACATCTGAGGCACTCTGGGACGAGGATTCTTAGCTCTAGGAAACAGATGAGTTGGAGCCCAAAAGTGCTTAAGGTACAGGATGGTGTTCCCAGCATGGAATTTCAGCTCTGGAGCATTGCATGCCCATGCTGATATTCCCAGCATGGATTTTGAGTTCAGGAGCATTGCTCACACAATTCTGAGCTAGAGGATCTTCTCAGCAAAAATGTCCAGCCATGCAAGTCACTCTGAAAGAGCTGCACTGAGCAAAAGAACAGCCTTCCTGGTATTTGTCTTTCTCTGAGACAGAGATATATTTTCACTCTGTCTGAAGCATCTTCTCCTACATTTATACAGCCCTCACCAGTGGAGAGGGAGCCTGCAGCGTGGCTCCAAGGCATTGGCATGGAATTAACAGGAATAATAATAATTTAGACAACTTATTTTCAACCTATATTTCAATAATTCAAAATGTAACAGAGAAGAGTGAAGCTCCAAAGATTCTAATAAACACTTGGGACTGTGAGATACCATAGAGGAAAAATAAATCGCCACCTTCAGAACAAGTCTGCCTGAATAAAACAGGACTTTCCCATGCAAGAGATGCTATTTCATTGGATAAAAAGTGCTATAAAAATATTGATTAGTATTGATTCTTACTGCTGTTGTTTGAGCTGCCTACAGTAAATCTGGCAGAAATATTTCCTTCCCAGCTATACAGTACAGCAAAACATTTTAACACAGCAAAGACAGCTTTCAAAGCCCAACTTTAAAGGGATTCAATACCAAAGTCACAGGGTATTACGCCTTCACTGACATTAGTATCAGCCTGGCTGAGAATTGCAGTTGATCTTACAATATTATCCCGGAACTAGGCTTAATTTTAAATATGTGAACAATGTATATTCATAGATTTTTCCTCATTCAGAGCTGCTTCCCCACCCCTTTGGTGCAGTAAAGCCTTTCTAATGCTGTTTCTGAAGCACTCTGCCTTACACACCTCACAGACACTGACGAGCTGGTCATATCTGAGGTGCTGTAAATCAGGACCTGCTTCTTCAGATGACACAAAAGTAGTCCAAGTGCACCCTCTGATGCTGTGTAAAACCCTCCTGCCACTTCTGCAGCTTTCCTTGATGTGGTAATGCAAGAGCAGACCAAAAAGAAACGTGCAGCTCTCGGCAGCATGCATCAATGAGGGGACCAAAATAGGTTTATCAAAGAAAAATGTGACTCTGACCCATCCTTGGAACCAAATCAAAGAGTATCTAATGGCAGCACTAGGTCTCCAAGAAGAAAACAAAGCTAAACTAGTTTAAAATAGACCCAAAGAAGAATATGTGGGGTTTTTTTGTTGTGGTCACTGCCAGCCAGATTATGATTGGTAACAAATGTTAAGGGCCCTTGAGCTGCTCGAGTTCCTAATCCATCAAATTGGCCATCACTATGTGCCAAGCAATGACCTCAGTCAGAAGCCATAAATCAGTGCTCAGTTAAAGAACCAAACCTGCAAGCTCCCTCCAGTGTCACTCCTCTCAGCACTTGTGCCTGGGGCAGGCAGGCTGCCCAGGGCTTGGGATTAGCTGATTTACAGGCAGGAAGACTAAAGAGCTCTCAACTCCAAGTACCAAATTCTGCATTAACAGAAGCTAGCATGGAGCAGATCGAATAAAAAAAGGCAATAAAAACCAGAGTGTTTGCTTTGCAGGTGGGTTAAGAGCTGAAAGATCTGCTTCCTTACAGTGTGGTCCCACTAAAAGATTTAAAGCATGTGTAAGAAGTTGTATCAGATTTTCTATCTCCTAGCCCTCTAATTTTCTAATTGTTAATCCTCTTCAGGGCATCACCAGCTACCCTGCAGTTACTACACTTTGCAAAGAGTGCCAAAGATGTGATGTTCACCAATACAATTTTAAATTCTCAGGAAGTTCACTCTCCATTCTAAAGAAGAGAAATCTCTAGCTGTGTTCTGTTTGGCATCAATACCAAAGATGATGAAGCCTTTTTTTTTAAGTGTGAAAGTTAGTTCATCTTTACTTACATAAAGCAGGTGTTCAATTACAAAGCTTTCCACAGTAGGAACTGTATGATCAAAGTGACCTTAACAAAACCCGTTGTTACAAGGATTTTGAGGATCCAGGAGGATGTAGAGGGAGAAGAGAGAAAGGAATATTTCAAACAGTAGAGAATAAGTGTGGTTACATTTTTCCCTACTGAGCACTTCGTGGCAGACTGTGTTTCCTGTGGTAGGACAGCATTCATGAAGCTTTTCCCCATCTCTCTCTATTCCAGTGATTTCCAGTCTTTTTTTAGATTTACCTGCTTGCATTTCCATACCTATATCTATAACATATATACATATTTAGGAGATAAGTAACATCATATGTTACAATAAAAATACACATTGAGGTGCAAATATTTCCAAGGCAGTTTGGAGCTGAAGACTGTGTCTGCTTTAATAATACCCTCTAAAAACTTTTAATCTCACAAGCTTTCGACACATCCCAAATTAGGCTGTGGCAATTACAGCAAAGTCCACTCATATTATTCATTCAAATTTAAACATAAGAGTCAGTCTTTGCAGGACCAGATTGTATTTTGGCAGTTTTACCTCTCACAGTCCAAAGCAGAACCTTAAATGACAATTCATCAGAATTAAAAGCAATGACAAAGGAAGTGTTTTGGGCTTGCATACATTCTTATTTTTAAGTGCTTTTGGCAGCTAACTCCAACTTTAAAATTCCATTACAATTGTGTGGAATTGCCTTCTGTGCTGAAAGGACATAAAGCAATGAGAACAGATTTACCTTCTTGCTGTTTCCTGTTGCAGTTGAGATGGCCACGATCCCCAGTGTCACCACACAATTCCAGAAGGCTTCAGCCCATACAGAGCAACACCCCAGCCCTTCAGGAGGCTGCAAGCTCTGCCTTTCTTGTCCTTCAGCCCCTTTTGTGCCCTGCTGTTGATGCAGTGCAGCTGTGTGCCCTCTGCTCCCTGTGGGATTGGGCAGCACCCCTGGGCACTCCATGGCTCCTCACCTTCAATAGCATTCACCTGTGCTGCACAGCTGGAGCCAATTAGGGATCAATTAGGGATCAGCCCCAGCCCCAATCACCACCAACTGTGTGCCTACAGTTTCCATTTCAAGGACTCCTGAGGAATAAAACCTGGCACAGAGGGAATGAAGTGACTTGGTTTTCATGGCACAAACTACAGGAGGACAGAGCCACTCCAGTCCTTCAGACCATGAGATCCTGGCTCCAGGAAAGGGAATTCCAGGGGAATCTTGCCACTGCCAAGCCTAGTCACAACTGCACCCTCCTGTTGCAAAAGGCACTGTGACTGGAAACAGCTTTTTATCACAGGCTTTTCTCCATACACCCGCCCCACCAGCTCTTTTTCAAACTTGTGTGCCTCCTGACATTTAGGAAATTGAGAAGCGCAGTCCTGCTGTGTGTGGGAATCATTGCCTAAAATCCAGTGCCCCAAGCTGCACAGTGGAGCTGCAGTCAGCAAGATGCTGGAGCTCCACGGACTGCAGAGAGCCCGGGCTCTGACCTGCCCAGCAGAGAAAGCAATTTAAAATACACAACTGCCAATGCAACATGGTGTCTTTTTTGGCAGAGGAGATAAAAATAGCAAAGAAACGACAGCTCTGTTCTTCTTATGAAAGCCTGGCAGTTTTCCAGTGGAGACTTAAGTACTTTTTGTACTTTGGGGGGGGGGAAGGTGATGGGATGTGGTCCAAGACTGGTCGTACAAACCTGAGAAATATGGAATAAGAGCTGGGCTGAAGCAGCCAAAGTGGTACCACCAGCTGCAGCCCCATTAATTAATGCTCTGTGGTATGTAGCTGTAAGAATGACCCTGATAATTGTTGAATATGAGCAGATAACTTTTACAAAGCAGCTCTGCTTTTCTTACTATGGCCTACTTACCCAAGGAGTACCTTGCACATTTCCCCTGTCTCACAGGGCAGTAAATTAGTTCTAATTGCAGAGGTATGTAGTAAAAGCTATGCTCAGCTTTCTGCAGCATTTGAAGATTTATTTTACAGTTTTAGGTTTTCTCTGGATGCCTAAAACTGGGGGGAGAGGGACCTGAGAGAAAATGCAGATTTTAGAGATCTATAAAATTACTTCAGTTTAGACAAATAAGTTTTTCTCTGCAGTTCAAACAATGGAACTGAAAACTACAGCTTTGTGGGTGACAGCACAGTGCACTAGAAAAGATTCCTTTTTTATTTTTTGCAGTTCTTTTAATTGGAAAAGAATGACAACTTTATCTGCTTAAAGGGGGAAATATGACTGTACAATTAATTACTTTTAATGTACCCTAACTCAAGTTTTGTGAATAATTTTGGAAAAAAATTACTAATAGGGGATACAGAGCAAAATTCTACAGCTCCACTGACAGCACTGACTTGTGCAAACAGCAGCAACTGCCCAGGTGCTCTAAATCCTGTTTTACAAATATTTTCTTTGTCCTTTTTGTCTCCTCTGAACTGCTGTCCCCCTGGCCCTGCTGCAGGCAAGCCCCCACACTAAAATCCACAGGGAACAGCAGCTGCTTGCAGCAGCTCCTGACTCCTTCCAGAGCCAGGTCCTGCTGGTAGCTGTGAACTTGACAAACAGCCCCAGGATTTTATCTCCCAACCAAGCTGTTGGGTCGATCCAGGGAAACAATGCTTATCTCAGACTGCAGAACACAACTTGCATGTCCCGTGCAGAGGGGGACACTTAACGTGTGCTGCTTTTACCTGTTCCTGTCAGGGATCAGGGGAAATGCTGTTCTCTCGTTCCTCAGTAAGTGCCAGCAAGGAACCAAACCCCAGCACCTACAGGTGTGACAAGAGAGATGCCATTGAAATGAAAATGAAATCCACCAACAAAAAGCGGTCACCCAACTCAAGGCCGAACAAAAGAAGAAAAGACAGGAGAAAGTTTTTGGGCTGGCTGGTTCTTCCGGGAATGCAGCTGTGCATTCCAGCAGGCAGCAAGAATGTGGGTTTTTCCACTTCTGCTGATCACAAGCTTTGCTACATTCTAGGAAAAAGAATTCATCCCCCATGTATGTGGTTCAGCTAGATAGCTTCACAGAATAACACTGCTCTACATGAAAGAATGGAAATTAAACAAAGATTCTTTGAAAGGCTTCTAAAGTCAGCCAGCATCATAGGGCAGAAAAATTAAGTCACTGTTAAAGGCACACATTTCTTTTTCTGGCTGTGCAACCCTGAATATACTGGGCATATCTGACATGTAGCTTGATGTTGTCTCAGGCTTTCTACTCCCACAGCCAAGTGATACAGAATCCAGAAGTTTTGCCAAATTTCTCACATGTAGTTCTTTATACCAATTTACTATGATCAGTAACGATCAGCCAAAAAGCCTCCTCAGGTTCCTGTGTTGCTGTGCATTTTTCTGTCTCTCCAAAGAGTCACAAAGCAGGGACTTTTCTTGTGCCCCCAGTTTTGGCTGAAACCCTCCTGTGTTGTGAACAAAGGGATGCCAACAACAAGGGAACTCCTGAGGAAGACTGGCCCTGAGCTGCTCCAGTGGTGCTTGTTAGAGACACCACCAATCCTGCAGCTAATGTCTGAACACTGCAAAAGATCCTCGGAACTCTTTCCTTCTGCCAAACAGCACAAAGCTTAAAGAGCATCACTATCTGCATCGAGTGCATTAACAACACATCCTCCCCTCACCTTCTGACACAGCAGTGTAGAAAAAGAAGCCAAAAACCAAAAATAGAACTTTTGGAGTAGCCAGCTTGTAATGATGTGGCAAAAATGACCAGTGAGGAGTGAAGAGTCACAGGACAATGTGATCTTCAGAGTGTGGTTTGTCAAGTTCAAAAGTGAGTTCATCACGGTGAAAATGCCCAATCTTCAATGGCATTTGATTCAATTCTCCATATTTTCTAACAATGTTCTAATGTGAAAACAGGCAAAAATTGTAATGAATACCACGACCTACCTATTGATATTTGCTTAAAGCTCTACCTCCCCTCAGAGAAAGTGCCTACCTGCTGCACCAGTAGATGGCCCCTTAGCAGGACTCATTTTAAAGTCAGAGCTTTGTCACCTCTGAAAAGAGTGTTTCACCTTTTAAACATCTACAAAAGTCTCTTTATACTTCTTCTGGCTCTCATTAATTCTAAGGGGAGTTGGAAAAAGGACTAGTAGAGCTTATATAAATAATGAACAATGAGAAAAAATGGGATATAAAAATAAAATTCATTACCTCCAAATCTGCTCCATTCTCTTTTTTACCTTTCAGTAATGATTACATGTGTCTTCTGCACATTCAAGCATCAGAAAAACATATAAACCATTTTTATGGCACAGAGCAAAAATTTATCTCTGTATTTCAGCTTAGATCTGCAAGAATACACTTAAATTTTAGAAGCAGGGTAAGAAAACCAAGGCAGTTTTATTCTGTGCACAGCAATTACTCCAGCTGTCAGCAGAAGTCACTTTTACTGCTAAAGCAAAAGTGCAAAGCATCAAGTGGATCCTACAAAAACAACACAAGTTTACTTTAGAAGACCACACCTTCTCCTCTGTAGGCCCTCAAGTCAGGCACAAGCAGGAACAAATTACCAGGCAGAATTAAAAGAAGTGAAAATGCCAAGCATTCAAGGCAAAAAGCTAATTTTTCCTGAGCACTTAAGAGAACCAAAGTTAGTGCTGAATTTCAAAAACATTTACAGATCTTCTGCAGCTCTCCCATGCTTTGCTGGACAGAGAGCTCCTGCTGCTGCTGTGGAAGCAGGAGTTCTGCTGTCAGCTTCAGGGGAAGCCAGAGCTGTGCCCTCTTTTGTAATCAAAGCCCACTAACCCAAAACTCAGCCCTTTGTGGTTTGTTTTCAACAACAAAGAGGGGTGAGGCAGTGAGGTTTTCTGGTTATGCTAAACATTATTCAAACTGTGATCTCTCTCAGTCGTGAAGGTGCCCATGCTGCTGGAAATGTCCAGCTTCAGGTAACTTATCAGTATAGAAATGGCAACACCCATAATTCTCACAGCTCCAAAAGTCTAATTTTCTTTAAAACAAAACACAAAGATAAAAGCTCAAATTAAAGTCTAAAGTGGATGGTAAAGGTGTTATTAAAAACTCTGCCCTGGATTCTTTTCCAGGTCACACGGATGTAAATTCTGTGTATTTCTAAAGTTTCTCTTGGCTTCCTGAAAGGGAGTAAATCCCAGAACAACAGTATGAAATCTGTTTGAACAGTTTAACCAGTACTTGCCGCAAAAATGCAGATTTTATGTGTGATGTATAAAACCAGCAGATTACAGAAAGAAAAAACCCTCTAATTAAACTCTTTGTCCTCCAAAGGCAGGATGAAGCCCTATAGCCCATCTCCCATAGAAGCATTATATGTGAAATGGGGTAATGTATAAACAAAGTGCTTTATCTGGGGTATGACTGGAAGCTCCAGGACTGTAACGTCCTTTAAGATAACATTCCAAACCTATCCTTTTAAGTTTTCAGCCAAGAATTTGTTTTTATAATTTCTTTGCTCTTGGCAAAAGGAAACTATACTTCAGCCTAAGTTTGCCCTCTCATTCAATGCCGCTACCACTCCCCCATTTTTTTTGCCAAAAACACAAAACAAGTGTTTTGAAACCCACAACAACAGGGAACAGGCCACAGCCGCTCTGTGTCGTGGTTTCCTAATCGTATTTACCATGAGACATCACCAGGCAGCTCATTAACAACACCAATAATAATATTGTTTTATCTCCCGCTGCATCTCACCCTGCAGCTCCCATCTGGTGTCCCAGACACCACGAGCTGCTCTGGGAGAAGCCAGCCCTGGTGTGGAAAAGGCCTGACTCCCACCCCAGGGCAAGAACACTCAGGATTTAGTACTGCTCTAATTCTGCCACTGCAATGTGTCTTGGAAACACAGCACTCCCTTGCCCTCACAAGTTACAGATTTAATCTACTTTTTCACTCTAAGATTTTGGTCACAGTTTTAGGAACCCTAAAGGCTTAACTCACTTCAATCCCCCCAAAATCAGCTACAAGCCACCAAGCATCTCTTCTTCCTAGTAAACCCTCTCACAATATGCAGTATGTGATGAGGTCATTTATTGAGCATGACCAGTAATAAAACCTCAGAAGGGAGATTTCAGGGAGTGTCTGCTTCCCTCTACCAGCTGCAGGGATTTTCCAGCCCCTTCTTACTGCCATAGCAATGCACTGAGACTCAGCTGTACTTCTCAAGGGGAAAAAAAGCCACTGCAGGGTAAATAGAAGCTAATGATGAGCAGCTTTGAAGAAATTTCAGTCCCAATTAATTACAAATAATATCACTCTTAATTGCACTCAGTGAAGGAAAAAAATATGTTGCAACAATTTTCCCTGATAGCCACACCTACATCTGACACTAAGTAAACACCATATATCACTGCAGAGGCTGAGTCCTCATTTCACTTTGTTGAGCAATAGCAGAGTGAGAATACCTCACTGTAAAACACACTTTCTTCATTTAATTTCACATTAATTTAAGCACTTGCTGTTCACAAAACTGAAACACCTTTAAATAAGTCCTACAAGCTGAACAGTTACGCTCTCAGAAATGTTAAATAAAAAAAAAACAAGCAGGGAACTGAACAGAAAGTTTTGCAGCAGATTTTAGGTGTGAGGAGGTAAGCACAGAGCACGTGGAAGCGTGTGATTGTGTCAGCCTCATGGTGTTCCTCATGGTCTCCTGACTGATGGAGCCAAGACTGTGCTCTGCTGAGAGTCAGCATTTGTTTTTTGCAGAAGGAATTGCTGTATTTTGTCTCCTGCCTTTGGGATGCTCAGGGTAGAAAACCCTTCAGTGCAGTAGGGACATCTTTTTTTTTCCCCACCTTCATCCCTGAAAGCCATTTGGAAATTTAGGACAGGGACAAATGCTTTCCTTAAATTAAAAAAAAGAATCCCTCTCAAACAAGGAAAAGGAAAGGAACATATTATCTACCTGAGACTGAGAGTTAAATAGAGTTTTACCTTTATTCCCCCAACGAATGAAAACAGAGACAAAGGGAGAGCTTGTCCCAGAGTGCTCTGGGAGACTGAGGCAGCAAGGAGAAACAGAGGCAGGCTCATGACTGCCTGGATCCCTCCCCTGTTCCAGTTAATTCGGAGAAGTGCTGGAATTCCCAGCCCTTGCTGAGCCCTCCAGCAGCAGATTTACAGCTCCTGCAGCACATGCTCCTGTAAGGAGCTGTGCTTATAATCCTGCTCGTGCTGCCATCCCAGCGTAGGCATGTTTAAAATGCTCCTTTCCCCTGACCAAAATTTAAATTCTGGTCTCTTACTCACTCTCTGAATTCAAAGGCTTTTCCCAGAGCTCAAGTAGTTTCACCTGGTATCAGCAGTGATATCAAAAGCTCAGGAATTTCAGCACATCCATTCAAAATCTTGAATCTCTTTAAAAACACTTCACTAAATGATGATGTGTTTGTTAAATTTTGCATGTCAAATCAAAATAAAGCCCTGCCTTAGAAGAGCCATCCAGCCAAAGTTGGAATTTCCATGGGAAAAAAAATCATGCAAAGCCTTTTAATGAGCATGTGGAAGGTTAGACAATTTGGATTTAGAAATACTAAAGGAACAAGAACTTTACCTTATGTGTGTATCAACAAGTGAACAAAGACTGATATGTGCAACTAACAATAATCTTCAAAGTGAAGGACTAGAATCAAAGAATAAAATGTTTTTCTTCTGGAGCTAGCAATTAGCAAAACCAAGGTCAGACAATTTCCTGAAAATAAATGTATTCATCTTTTTCTGCTGTTTTCCCTCATTGTTTTTTGATCAGTATTTACCAAAAACTCAACATGCTCAGGACTCGAGTGTTTGGTCTACAGCTCAGCACTGGAGAGGCACAGACACAGCATCAGAATAGCCTGGGCCAATTACTTTTTTGTGCTTTACAGCCATTTATAAATGGATTTTTAAAAACAAACAAACCTACCTCTTCATTTTGGAAGGCTGAACTAACAGCCTTGTTTTGGGTAAGTTTCCACTACGTGTTCAAACATAAAATGATAGTACAGGTTTATTGGGCAAGTGAATTACAACAATGTAAAAAATGAACAAGTTTTACTGAGTGATTGTTTTTATATACAGAAGATTTCAACTCACATCCCAGTAATGTTCAGGTCTTCACAGAATCACAGGATGGTTGAGGTTGGAAGGGGCTCTGGAGGTTCTCTGATCCAGCCTCCTGCTCAAGCAGGTTCATCTAGACCTGGTTAGCTGGGGCTGACCATTTTCCTAAATTCAGAAAGAAACAACAAGAATTGTTTGTGGGATTTCTTACTATTTGGCTGGTTTTTGTTGTTTTGTTAAATTTTTAATCTCATTGCTCTTAGAAATGTGGGAATGATAGAAAGATGCTCTTTATGGTGATTTCTTTGTATCTGCTTTGCACAGCTCTTTGGAAGAACTGGGCACCCAGCCATACCATCCGAGCTTTAATTTCTGTCAGTGGTCTCTGCTAGAATTCCCTTCAGGATTATTTCAGAACTTGAATTCCTTGTTTGCCACCAAATTCTTTTTCATATTGGTAGCACAGAAAGAGAAGTGAAAAAAATGGGTGTAGACAGAGCTGAAGAGATTTTGAACTTGGTTGTGTTTTCAAAGTTGTATATTTTAATAACCTGTTACTTTAAAAGCCTTTGAAATTCAGAGCATGCATCCTCATTGGTTAAAGGCTTAAATTAAAAAAAAAATATTTAAAGAGCAGTATGTTCCTCATTGACTGTAATTTTGAGGTCTCCTAACAACAATTATTCCACAAACATACATTAGAACAACTCCTTTACTACCTCCTCAGTATTTCTACAAGGGAATATAAAACTTTCTAGGCCAAGGTGTACAGGGTCAACTAATCTTGCAAATAATCTTTGCAGCGTGCAAGAGGTTCTCCAGCATCTTCAGCTCTGGAGTTTGAAAGAGTTATCAAAACTAAAAAGCAGGATTACAGTTATCAGCCCAGTATTTCAGTTTTAAGAGAGGGACTATTGATCAACACAGAGATAAAGCTGACTGAGTAAGCACCACATGAAGGATTTCCAGTCCAACCAATAAGAAACCAAAGTGTTAGTTCAGAGAAGGCATTTTTGGTAACATTTAATCACACTGTCCATTGAATAGAAAATACATAAAAAGTTGAATTTTGAAAATCTGAACAATTTTCTCATCACAGGAAGGGATCAGAATTTATTTTAGCTTCCATGATAAAATATTAGCAAACTAGCCATCTCAAATACACTGTTCAGGGCTTGGGAAAGGGAATTTGAAACAAAACTAAACAGAAAGATTCAGATGGGAATGGTATACTCACTTGGATCCAAGTCAAAGTAAGCTGTAAGTGATAAATCCTTTGTATATCTGTATAATTCTTTTATATGGATGTTCTCCTGGTCTTAAAATTGTTCACTGTTTTATTTGTTCTAGACTTACCTGTTTATTTTGCCTGTTAAATAGTTTCACCCTTCAAGCCTAGCAGAACTGTTCACATGCAACATTTTAGCAGAACTGCTCTAGTGCCTCCTGCTCTGTAGAAAACAGAACAGTTCAAAAAATTCACTGTATGGTTAATAGTAGCAGTGACCTGTTTTTCCTTTTCACACTGTGCACAGAACTTTCACTTTGGTAGGAGGAATACTCTGGTCTCCTGGGACTCAGAGAGGATCACAGCTACACCTCCTGTGGAAACAAACATATGGCTTCTCCCTCTGTTAGTTTCCTCTGAAATAAAATAAAAAATAAAAGTTGTTTTGAGGGCAAGTTTGCAATTAATAGACTGAAAGCAACCAGGTGACATGGCCATTGTAACGTATTGTTGCAGGTATTTAAGATGTATTTTCAAATCAGTTTGACCATGTTCCAAACTCACTGGAAGAGTATGGCATCACAAGAGAAAGGATTTTTTCCATCACGGCACGGGCTGACTGCGGTTATTCCATTTTGAAAATCTCTCCACTGATAAACAGCTCTGCTTGTTTTCAAAGCTCTCTTTACTTATGTCTTTGTGGAACTGGCCCAGCATTTCCTAAGTAGATTTTAAGTTGTTTTTGTTATTGTTATTTCACAGGCATTTTCTCCTAGGGTACATCTTTTGTTTCCACAGGAATAGCACCAACTTCTTTTGTAGTCCCTGTGTTTTCTGGGGCCACCAAAGGCAGCTGTTATCTGCCATGCCCTGTTTCTGTTCCTCTGCTGGGGGCACTGCACAGAGTGTGCTGCAGGACAAACATCTTTCCAAATTAAGCTCCTAATCTGTCTGCTTTAGGTAGTATTGTTTAGTAAATAAGAAGATGAATAACTCAGGGATCATGGATGGCTGCTTCTGCTGTACTCTCTATGGTTTGCAAATAGACTCTGAAAGGCTGTCTAAACAGTTTACAGTCTGGAGCTGTGCAAGTGTTGAGGAAAACACTCCAAAATTTGTGTTTTAAGAGAATCTACGCCCTTTATTCTTAGCCCAAATACACTGGGAGTGGGTTGGGTTGTGCACAACACACTGCATTCCCAAATATCTAACACACTGCACTCCCAAATATCTGATTTAAACCTTGGTCACACAGTCCTTTGAACAACACAGATAGAAGCTGATCCTTTTAAACTAACCCAGGTTGGTCCTGAACGGATAAAGATCATCTATCTACAAACAGTTTGAATTTTAAAAGATGCTGAAGTCATATGTAAGGGTCCCTTCCTGGTTTTTAAGTAAAACACAGTTTCTCAAGGTATTTGAGGAACTTTCTAAAAGAATGGGCCAAATCCTCACACATAATGTAATAAATGCTACTGGGGCTAATTCAGAAACACATCCAGTCCACCCCAGTGTGACCTCAGGAGCTGTGACAAGATAAAAAAAAATAGAACATCCAAAAAACCAGTTTGTGTAATGTACAACTCTGCAATCTGAAGCCACAAATACTTATTTTTAAATGTTGTTTTATGTCATTGCCACCGGCACCACATATGAAAATATGGCTTACACTTGGTGTTCTAATTTCTGTGAGCTATTCTTACACCTGGGAGTATTCCTCTTGGCTTCTGTATAAAGCCAAATCATAAGAAGAAGTCCTTTTAAGATAAAACCATGACTTTGAATGTAGCACTGCTATTCCAGCTTGATGGCCCATGATAAACTACTTTCTCCAAGACAGGATTTGCCATTTGTAGATCAACCACTAAAGATAAAAATAACCTTTCTGATAATAATTCATCACTTCTCTAACTTAGGTAGACTGTACCTTTCTTTTACATAGAAAGCCTGCTCATTTTTAATCTAAACAAATTCACAGGGAGGAATTGAAAATTTTACTTCTTTGCTGCTTTTTTTTATCTGCAGTAAACTAAACACAGATGTCTCCAAAAGCACAAGGCTGGTGATGAGACATGACAATTTTCTTATTTGGAGAAATCTAATTATAAGCAGAGATGCCCTTTTTCTGAAAGTGCTCGCAGATTTACAGCTTTGAAATGTAAAAAAGTGCAGTTGGACTTGGGTTTGCTGTCTCCCAGCCTGCGCCCTGACAAATCACCCCTGCCTGCTGTGACTGATAATCCTGAGGAACTGCAGGCCCCGGGCTCCCATCCCTGCCAATGCAACGTTCAACACCCAGCTCTCTCCCAGGCTCAGCTCAACTGTCTGCCCGACCATCAGTTACCCCTCTGAAGCAATTTCCTGCCTCTTGCAGGATCATTTCTCAGCTCCCAGGTAACGAATTTGCAACCTGATTACGACTGGGTGAGTTTAGTCCAGGCTCTTCTAAGGCAGCTGCATAATCTGAGCTGCTCTGCTGCAGCTGTTGTTGAACAAAAGTTATCTCTAAACTGCAGACAAAATCCTTCGATATTTACAAAAGCTACTATGCAAAATATCAAGATATACTGCATTACACTGTGCCTATTGTTTTCACTGGGACCTCACTGTTTGCTCAGTCCTCACTGTGAGAAAGCCACAGCTGCATTTTGCATCTGACTGGGAAAGAATTTCAAACTTGATCACAAATTTCCCATTGCCAAGTAAATGTCACCATGAATTTAATGAATAAAAATTGTATCTTGGAATTGAAACTGACTTCATGACTGGCAACTTCAGGGTTTTTTTTAATAGGCTTGGGGGGAAAGCTGGCATTGTAGTTATGTACAATTAATCACTTTTGCTTGCCCATTTGATATCATATAACCAGGAAAAGTTGCCAGAAAGAAAGAGAAAGTTTCCAGGGTACAGCATTTGCAAGACTATTAGCCACGCTTCTCCACTGTTGCAAGCAGACTCAGCCAAAGCAGGCAAAATGAAGTTGACAATGGGATCAAAATTAATCTAATCTTTGCTTAGATTGCATTTGTTATTACAGATACTGCCCTAAGGAAAAGGGCTGGGGCTCAGCGTGGTATCCTCCACTCCTCCACCAGCAGAGGCCCAATGGGACTCCAGGCTCTAGAATGGATTTTTTTGGAACTACCCAAGGTCACTGGATTTGGAAAGACTCTTGAACCATAAGTGATGGTCAGGGACCACCAAGTGGGATGTGGAAACCTTAGAAGAAGAAAACACTGACCTGAACCTGAGCCTCTCTTGTGGATTCTTCCTTTCAGTGATAAAACAAGTGAACAGGGATCCAAATTAGAAATACATTACCTAAGTTTATTAGAAAATTAATCGTACAGTAAATGACAGAGAATCTTGGATGAATTTCTCTGCAACTCCAGTTCTAGCATTCAGCAGAGGAAATAAAAACATAATGCAGTAATGAAACACTAAGTTAGAATCACCCAACCACCAGCTGAGTAAAATACTCATTTCTAAAATTCTTGAAAACAGAAACCCTGAAAAAGAAGCGCACACTGGTTGGAAAAGGTATGTGTTGATCATGAACATAAGCTGTGAAGCCTACCCAGAATTAAAGTCTCAACATGTAAAAGAAAAGGAATTCAGCAATTTTAATGAAATATACATATAAAGATATATATAAAAATATTTATATATATTATATATTATACGTATATGTCTATAAAATGATATATATATATAGATAAACACATATATATAAAATAAGAGCATAATGTCCTGTGACAGACAAAAAATCTCTCAGCCAAGAAAAGAAGGTAGAATTATAATCACTTACAGTCTGGGGAAAAAGCTACAGAACAGAGTCAATTGATCTTTTCAAAAAGGTTAAGACATAAATATATATATATATGTATCTATATGTGTGTGTGTACATATACACATATATATACTACACACATCTATATCAGCAGCACATTGCAGAGGTATTTCAACTACCTTCCCATCAAATCAAACTTGATAAAACAATGACTTATCACATATCTGCACTCTGCTTGGAGAGAACAAATGCTGGACACAGCTCTACCTATGATCTTTAATGTTATACCTTTTTCAAAACCTTCGCCATTCAGGACGCTTGAAAATATTTGTATGGTTCCTTTCACATTGTTTATCTAAGAGCTTTTCAACATCTAAACTGCAGAAAGGAAGCTCCAGCATGTGGCTTGACCCAAAACCTCAAAAGAAGAGTGTAAAATAAACAAACCTCGAGGACAGAGAAGGTATGCATGAGAGGAAGGCTAGTGTTCCAAAGGAACTCATTGCCATTTTAGTATGATAAATTATCAATGTCAAACTGACACCTCTGTAAATAAGCTCTTCAAAATGCATTAGAGACACATAAAAAAGTGATGGGCTCTCTTTTTGGAACTCTTTTTGTCCAGTCTGAAGTCAGCACAGAACAACTAACTTGCATGCTTGACGTGAAAGAATAGGAGCTCCAGGCTCCTTCACCAGCTCCCTCCTTCTGCTTCATTTCAAAATTTTGTCCACAAAGCAGAGATCTGTAGTGGTCACCTGGGAAAAGCCATCCCCATGGCCAGAGCTGGACAGCCCCAGTAGAAGGGCAGCCTGCAGCACAACACAGCTGATGGGTCACCTCTGCATTCATGCTCAGGGGCAGTTCTTCAAGGCACTAGACAATGCTTAGCCTTATCTTTAACCTGTCAAACACTAATGCACAAATTGTGATGTCCTCTCCCTTGATTACCCAGTAATCCACCAGGAGCCCCAGTTTGCTGACACCACCTGCACTCACTGAGTGCTTGGGCATGATCTTGTCCAAGACCTCTCTCCAGCTTGACCTGAACTCAAGCCTAGGTTAAGGCACCAGAGGTGAACACATCTCTATCGATGCAGGGTGACCCCAATGTAGGGAATAACGTGCTCTGACTCCAGGATTCAGAAGGCTGAACAATTGCTTTATTAAGCTATACTATATTACACGAATACTATACTAAATTACATAAAGAGATACTGTACTAAAGAACACTAAAAAGATACTACTGAAAACCCTGTGACTGTCTTCAGACAGCCAGGACACAGCTTTGGCCCAAGTGGCCAAGGAATCAAAACAACCTTCACCAGTGTCCAATTAACAAATCACTTTGGGTAAACAATCTCCATAACACATTCCACGTGTGCCAAACAACAGGAGCAGTGAATAGAGATAAGAATTGTTTTCTCTTCTTCTCTGAGCTTTTCACTGCCTTTCCCTAGGAGAAATCCTTGGGAACTCGTGCCTGCCTCTCCTCTGTGAGGAGAGCTGTGGCCACATATCTCCCTTGATCTAAGGCTTTCAGGCCCTGCCTCACTCACTACTGTTTCCTGGCTGTAGAACTCCTGCTGCTCACAAAGGAAGGAGGAAGATGTTTTCTCTGCTGGCCATGAGACAGAACCCATCTGGAAGTGAAAGGAAAGAGTTTCATGCCTCAATGGACGCAAAACTCCTTCACAATTTCAAGAAAATCTTATTTCTATCTTTTTAGTCCTCAGCCCATTTCTTTAGAGCTGGCCAGTCCTTAACATGGTGCTTTATATGTGTGTGTTGTACCAAGGGGGCTGGAGGCAGTAAAAGTAGTACTCAAACAGTCAAAATTGTACCCATAAATACATGTGCAGTCAAGCAAGGGCTTTCATCATAAATAACATCTTCTAATATCTCAGGCAGAGTTGACACAAGTCAGGTAAGGCCAGAATATAAGATATGGTGACAGCCTCTAAGTTTTGTTTGTACCAACCCATCAATTCAGGAAAGTATCAAGAAGTTTTGCAAACAAATGCAGGCTGGGATGTCATATCCAGTCACAACACAATAAAAGGATGATCCTTGTTTGGCTATCACAAAATATTGATGCCTTGATTCAGATTCACCAATTGTCGTAGAAGTTAAGGCTTCCTCTTTTTCTGGTAAAAAAAAAAAACAAAAAACACTTAGTGGGGCATAGATTCGCGCAAGCCAGAGTCATTACCTGGTTTGAACTCCCACATAGCACAGACCATTAAATTACACAAGGTATCCCTGATTTAGTCTCAAAATTCTGGACATCAAACACAAAAGAAGTTTTAGCACACACACACAGTAACCCCCTCCAGCAGATTCCTATTTTTGGTGAACAATAGCAAGACTCAATATTATAATTTTCTGCCCAAGAAAACCTCATGGCAATTGAAAAATATTTGAGAAAGCTAAACCATCTCTCCACTATTTGACAAATATGGAGACTGAAACTCCAAGGCATTAAATTTAGGCACAGGGAAATGAATCTGTAACTAAAGCCAAGCAAAATTTAGATGCACTAATGAAAGTCTGCAAAGTGGGGTTTAAATGAGATTTGAGTGCCATGCAGGCTTGCTGCCTGGGCCTTCACCTTACCCAAGCCACTATAAAGTGAATATAAAATAAAGAATTTCTGAGTCTTATCACCTTTTTGCTTTTACAGAGGAAAGCTACTGCTTGTTTATATTTACCTTTATTTGCTTTGTATTCCTGTAGAGGAACAGCCAAAGATGGTAAAGCTAAAAGTAAATGTTTGCACAGACGAAACTACTGAAAAAAAAGCAAAGCAGAGAAAGCAAATCTTCTGTTCCATAGAAGGCTCCCCATGCCTGTCTAACCCAGCCATATTTCTGGGGTTAAATGATGCAAAGATAAAAAGCTGACTTTGTAAAACAAAGGTAAATAGCAACCCAGACGCTCTCATTCATATTCTGAAGTTATTGCCATCAGCTCTGTGACCAACACATTTCACAGCTTGTGAATTTCCAACAATCATAAATTAGGGCAGTAAGAGAGCACCAAGTACAGTCCTATAAACCTTCGGAAGGGTTTGCTTTATTTATATTCCAGTTGGGGACACTACCAGTGCTCTAAAGCTTATGAAGTATTGGAATCCAGTAGAATCCATTCCCCAAATCATTCATTTGTATTTCTGATGGCCTGGATTATAACTGTGTATTTGCACTGCTCCTCAAGTTCACATCCAAAGTAAGGAACTATGATTTACACTTTGTCGTTCTACCAAGCAGAACTAGGTCCACCAGGTGCAAGAAAACTGTGCAGGCTTCACATAAAACAAGACCATGCCTCCAAGGAAGTGGAATAACCCTTCCTTTTCAGAGGCTCCGTTTAGTCCTGTTAGCTTTTATGTGTGAGCAAAGTAACAGAAATAAAGAAATAATTAAAATCTGAAAAAAAGTTCCTAAGGTCACTGAATTTGGTTCTGAAGGCATAATCAGCTATACTCAACACCTAAAAGCTAAACTAATATATAGATTCCCTTTTAGAGGAGCTTGTCTTCCTAGGGGAGATGATGAGACATGGGAGGCAGAGCCTTGTAAAGGTGCCCCATAAACATTACTCTCTAATATTTTCTAAGTCCTTTGTGACACCCATTACTTTCCAGAATCCAGCACTGGTACTCACCAATTCACTTCATAGAACCTTTTTTCTAGGAAAAGTTATATTTAATGATGTTAAACTGCATTGAAAATATTTGTGACATCTGTCAAATTAATTTTTAAAAATTCATTAGGGTCAGTGTAGCTGCAATAAATACAAAATTAATAGCATGGGGGTTCTTTTAAGGTTACATTAAAATAACATTCGGGATCTGTCTGAATCTGACAAAATCCAGGGAACTGGCTACAGCTACAACTCGTCCTTAATTCTTCGTGCCTATGTAAGAAAGGTGCTAAACAATCCATAATTTTTATTCACAGTGCTCCATGTGCTGGAGTAGAGCAAGTTGTCTCAGAATTAGACCTGGGATTTAGGCAGTTCAGCTTCATTTGGCTTTACAGCTCTCCTAGGGCCAGTTCCTCTTTTGATCCATTTTCATAAATTCTGGAAATCTACATTTAAATCTTCTCACAGGTGTTTGGAGGAAGAGCTACCATCCATTGATGGTGTAAAACGCTGATTCTTGCGCACAGAAGGAGATAGAGCCTGGCAAAATCCTACTGCTCTCTGTGCTGCTGGCAGTGCCTGCTGGGACATGCTGGAACAAGGGTTTGCTGATTCTTGTGCACAGAAGGACATAGAGCCTGGCAAATCCTACTGCTCTCTGTGCTGCTGGCAGTGCCTGCTGGGACATGCTGGAACAAGGGTTTAAATATAAACATCACTTTCCTGAGTTCACTCCTTTCCCTTCCTGCTTTCCCTATTTTCCCCTCGTGATGCTGCGTCTCAGAATTACACCTTCCCTTGCTTCAGAGAAAAGGACATGGCAAAATTTGGACCTCTGCAACAGTTAGGATCACTAGAAAATGACATTCTCCCTTCTGTATTTTTAGTTCGAAACATAAAAATATGGAGACAAATCAAATCGCATTAAAAATTAAATCACATTAAATCTAGGATAGTTTTGAAATTTGTCAAGTCAATTACTTTGTCTAAAAAAGCCCAAATGCAGAGCTTTAATTTGGAATGTATGTGCCAAGTACAGCTCATAGCTCGGTATTTTTAAAACAATATACCAGGGACTTCAAGGACATATGACTGAATCCTGTATCTTTTAGCTAAATTGAAAACAGGCAGCCAGGTAAAATCCTCATTTCCAAATTACATCTGAGTCTTTTCCCAGCTGGACAGGAGAAGCTATTCTCACAGGGCTTTTAAGCACATCTTTAAATTGCAATTTTGTTAGTTAGATCTGAGTGACAAGAAAGATGAATCATGTCTCAGAATTTATTCAGCATTGCTAATTAAACTCATTCCTGGAGGCCTGGGAAGCACTAAACCACTGGAGTGTAACAGTGAAAATTAGTGATTTGAATAGAAGAATCATGAACTTTGGAAAAGAAAACATTACCCATCGGTGGAGCTCACAAAATAGCCTCTTACAGAAACTAAATAAGATTAATGAAGGTGAAGTCAAGAAAAACAACAGCTTTTAAAAGTCCTCATGTCTTATTTTCTAAAGAACACATAAAATAGACTCAGTGCCATTAAAAACCCTTAACATGCACATTTAACACAAAAATAGGGAAGCAAGTTTTTATAGGCCTCACCTTACTACATTGCACAGGAAAAGAAATTATTTTCAACAAAAAAATATTAAAAAACAATTCAAAAGAAAATAACCGTCAAGTATTTCCAAGTGTTTGGGTCCAGATCCCAACCTTTCAAATTTTGTCATACTTCAGATAAAACTGTTACCATAGGTGTTTCAGTGCTAACCCAAATGTTTATTCTCAGTGAAAGAACTATGCATGAATATTCCTGCTCAATAGTCTGGAGACTTGTACACCCAGCACACAGCCCTTGAGAGATCAGTCTTTCTCTGTGCAACAAACAGATATAACAGATATAACAATAAAAATCTGTCAGGATAACGGAGCTGCTGCATCTGGAAATCCACGCAAAAAAAAAAAAAAAAAAACCAGCAAAGAGGAAGCCTCAAAATCAGAAGTCGTTGGTGAAATGTTGGATTTGATGCAGGGGTTATTCTCCTGGTGGGAAGGCCAGGGCTTCTGGCAATGGCAGAAGCTAAGCTTGGACCTCAGTGGGCCCAAAGAACCATGGAGGCCTGTGATTACTTAGCACAGTGCCTTGCTGTGAAGCCTGGTATCACTCCCAAATCATGCCAGAACATCCATGCAAATGTAAATCCCACAGCTGTCAGAGGGAACCTGAATATCACTGGAGAGATTGGAATTGCAGGCAGGTAACTGTAGGAGTGGGGTTAGACTTGCCTTCTGCTGCACCAGAAATGAATAGAGAAATGCATGCATAAAGAACTGCAGAACACACATGGAACAAAACACACATTCCAGGACTTCAAAACTTTCCTGGAAATCCCAGACTTCTATCATGTTCCCTTTTTAAAAAGGGGGGAAAATAACTGTGTGATTTTTTTTTTTTTATTTTTTTTTAAGTAATAGACTTTTTAGGGGACTTCATCCATTTTGGCATTATTCTGCTTTATGTAATGCTATATTGGGTCTTCAGTGGTCAGAGACCCAGTCCATTTAGCAAGCACTTGTATGTTCCAAGAGTGAAACACAGCAAGCGCAGTTCTCACAACATACCTTCAGAGAAAATGTAACTTTGCCAACAGCATGATCAGTCTGTGGTTGGCCCAGGGCTGTGGCTGGTTGTAGGTGTCAGTCTCTTCTACAAACTCATGTAGTTTGTGATTGAGCCACGCTGTGATAAATTCCTCATGCTTCTCACAGGAGTTTCTCAGACCTGGAGTCCTCTGTTACAGCATTGCCAGTGCTGGAATCCAGCTGTTCTGCATGCACAGGCATTTAGTCTGCCCACTATAGCATTTATGAATCTGTACACTCAGAAGCCTATTACTTAGAAGTAATTCATCTCTAAGAACAAAAGAAAAAGCTCTTAAAAAAAAAGTATCCAGCTTACCAAAAGGGCTCAGCCTTAGATGTAAAACCACACTGACACCTGAAACCAGAGCCCAAACCCCATCACCTCCATGACAAGGATATTGTAGCAATAAAAGTGCATCAGCTCTTGAAATCCTGCACTGTTTGGTGACCTGCTCCAGAGAGGTACTGCAGAGATCCATTACCTCTGGAGGTTATGGGCTGGACCGAGCAGCAAAACACAGAAATGTGATCTCTGTCAGCCTTCACACGACACTTACAGAACTAACACACGCTGCGACATAACTGATGACTCCTGCTCAAACCCGCCGGCTGACTGAACGTGCACAGCCCCAGAACTGCTCTTTAAGCAGAGTTTTCTTGATGATTTGGAAAGTGGGAGACCAAATGTAGAACTCCACGAATACATCAGGCAACTGACAGAAAATCCAGCCAAATGCTAACAGGAGGAAAAATTTTTTTTAAAGGCTGTTTCTATTAAAGCTCTCTTTGAGTGCAGAGTTCTGAGTTTGTAAGAACATCCTTCTCTATGTTATTTACATTCAAAGTTACTCATCAGTGCAAATTACCCCTTACCATGGCTACTCAGGAAAAGGTTCACTTAATATCAGGAATATGAGATTTGAAAGGAAAATGTCAATTGTAACGAAACTGAAACCATCCAGTAGCACTTCCTCAATATCTAGCCTTGCTATGAACACTACCAAGTTCAGCAGCAGCAACAAGTAAGCAAAGCTTCCTTGAAGATGATTTTGTGATTGCCTGATTCCATGATTCTTGTGGCTTCCTGAAGACATTTCTCAGGCAAGAAGTAAAACAGGATACAGTAAACTTAAAAAAAGAAGAATAATATGAAGAGTAGCGCTTACGCCCAAGTCATGTAAGCAAGACACAGCTCATTTAAAAATGAGATTTATCACAAAAATTGACTCTTCAGAAAATGAAGATTAAAAATATTTATTTTTAATAACTATTTTAATAATACCAATAATTATTAATAATTTTAATTAAAATACATTATTTATTTGAAATACATGGCTCATATAATTATATTTATTGTAACCCAAAAAAAAGTTTAATTACAAACCTCACAGTGCATTTAAATGGTTAAGAAGTTTCTGAACTGCTCTTTTCCCTAAGAAAAGATGTTCTCAAGTTGCAGCTATCCTGAAAAAATAGCTTTCCAGCGTTTGAGTACTTTTAAAGAAAGTATTTCCAACCCAGCAGCACATTAGTATGTCCTTGAGGACAGAGCAGGAGAAATACATATCACGTATCACTGTGCTTTTAGAATTAAAGAGCAAGGGAGAATAAGAATGGTAGTGTGGCTCCTGGTGAGAGGCCGATTGTTCAGCAGCAGAGAGTTTAGGGCAGATTGGTTTAGGGCAGATTCAGGTTCAGAGATCCCTCTGCTCTCCTGTGAGCATTTCATACAATAGCAGCACACTGCACTTGTGGTACCTCAGAGAGGGGTACATCCTTCAAAACCTTTGCCTTGAGACAACTTCTGGGGCCTTCAGCACAAAGAGGGGCAGAGCCACAGAGAAATGACTGGAAGTCTGAAAAGATCTCTTCATGAGCAGAGACAGTCGTGAAGAGAACCATTGTTGCCCAAGGGGGTATTCAGCAGAGGCACATCAAACAGTGAAAGATCCAGAGAAAACAGGCACTCACTATTTAGTCTGTTGTACCTGACTTCTGATGAAACTGAAGTGTAACAGCACATAATTAACTGGTGGAATGCCTGGCTTTACTAGGGTTGGAAGTGGAATTTAAAATATTGCAAAGACAAGCTTCCCACTCATTTTCGAATGGATGTCTCTCAATACTCCTCACAGAACATCTTTCACTCTTTAATAAAATTGTAATTGGAAACACCATAAAAACAGTGTGATTCAATGGGTCAGCTACAGACCTCTTACGATTACACTTTGGTAATCAATGACAGATTATAAAAACATTCAATGTTCTATTAGAGAAGGAAATTATGCTTACATTTCATGGCATGTCAAACAGTGGCTGAGAAGAGACAATGAAGAACCTTTCCACTCCTCTTCCCCTGCCTTCCCTGGACAAGTTGTTCTGACAGGCTGTTTTGGAGCTCCATCCATCATCCTCCAAGTGATCCCCCAACAGCCAGGATCAGATGCAGCATACCAAACTACATGACACATCATGACACACTCCTGTGTGACCATCCTAATGCACTTGCAAAACTGCAGGCACTTACAGAAAACATTAATAAAGTTTTCTTTGGAGACTTCCTCTTCAAATTTAAGATTACACACAGTGTTTACAGTGGAGACGGTCACCAGAATGGAATTTGACTATCTTAGCCATTTGAAAAAATATTGCTATATCTTGGACTTTTAATAAGGTTTCCACAGATTTTATATGGGTCAAAGGGAGGGAAAGTGCTTCTAAGATACTTTTAAGATAACACTTCCATTCCACTTAGAATGGAAATTGCCTTTTTGACACCTAAAGCTGCCGAGCTCTTGATCTGCTTTTCCTCAGGTAGAGAATCCATTAAGTGATGAACAACTTCTCCAGCAGGGTTATGAGCTCTTTACATTTTATGCACAGGGCCTCAGATCCTTCCAGCTACTTGGAGCATTTTTAATGCATGAATCAGCCACGGGCCCTTGACTGCAAGAACCACAGAGCTCTGTACTGAGATGTGAAGGCAAAGCACACTGAGCTCTCCTGAGCCAGTTTGTGGATTTGGGGGCATTATTCTGGCACCTGAGGGAGCTGTTACAGAATTTTGTGAATTTTTTTCAGGATGCTTTGAGGAGCACCTTGACAGAAGCCCACAAATTTCTTGTAAGTACCATTCTTCTGAAATTCATTTAAAAAAAACATCCAGAACTTCCTATCTTGCCTGCTCTAACAGCAACATTTTCTCTAAGGTCATCACCAGATGATTAGAATGTTTTGTTTACCTTTTGGTCTAATCAGACAAGATAGATTTTGTTTTAGAACAATGTTTGGTTTGTAATGCAAAGTGCTCATTGAAAGCCTGTTTTCTCTGTATGTGAGGTTTTCCAGAGACTTTGGTGGTGGCATCAGCTGTGTTTCACAGCCTGCTCACCCAGGAACGGGCTGTGAAAGGACTCACCACAAGACAGGTTGCAGGAAAGCAATGCCAGCCACAGTACAACTCCACACCAAACACTCTGTGTGTGACTTGGCAAAAGGGTTTTCCCAAGAATAACAGCTAAACTCCATTCTTTTCAGGGTTTGTCTTTTTTTTTTCCCTAGGAGGCACTAGAGAAAGTTGATAGGAATAAATACTACAGCTAAACTCTATTATTTTCGGGGTTTGTCTTTCTTTTTTTTCCCTAGGAGGCACTAGAGAAAGTTGATAGGAATAAATACATGTTTAGATGACATGCTCTATTTGACCGAAAGTCTAATTTCTCAGTTACAAAGGAAGCACAGGACATTCTTTAACTCTGCACTTTCATCACTGAATCACAGATGGTTAAAAGATAATTCCTAAATAAAGTGGGAAAAGTAAAATGCCTAAAATACAGAGCAAGTATGACTTTTTTTCCCAAAATGACCTCCATAGCAAAAGAAGCAAAGTTCTGCCCTTAAAAACCCAAGCATCAAGTCCTCTCTCAAAAGTTTGGACTAACTTCCCCATGCATTCTTCTTCTTATGAGACTGATACTTAATAAATCGTATTCATTTGTTTGTGTTTGTTTTCACTGGAGACCTGGAAAGGCCAAAGCTCATTTGCTCTGTGCAGACCCAAAGGAAGCCCACAGCATTTACCCAGAACAGAAATCACTTTTCCTTATTCCAGTGAAGCATTTTGGTTGCTGTATTGTCATTACCAGATAAGAAATAATTTCTTATATTGTTCCTGCCCCAAACCAATAGTACTACAATATCTGAAATATAAATGTACTGTTTTCAAGTATCTAAATTGTCCTTTTGGTTAAAGAGCTTGAAGACTCCTGGAGGAAGCATAGCAAAGATAAGGAAAGACCAGAAGGGTAACTAAAAATCTGTAATGAAGATGATGTTTTGTAGAGTGTGCGACAGGAATACTGCAAAAATCATTCCTCTGAGAAATAACAAAGTCATTTAAATGCAGTCTTAGTTTAAAGGTGAACTTGCCCATGACAGATGTGATTTTATACATATCTATATATAACCCATAAACCTGTGGATAATGTACAGAAATGATAAGGATCACTGGATAAAAACCACTACAGATTAATGAAAAAATCTGAACAAATCCTGAACTGCTCAAGGAAGGGTACACAGCTCTGACAGATCCCTTAGTACAAATGGTGGGAGTAAAACATATCCACATGATAATCACATCCTTACCAAAATTGAAAACGTATGTGAAAGTCACGGTGGTCTTGCAAAAATATAAACTCATAAACGATTTTTTGATTTGGTGTCATCATTCATTTCTTTCATTTGAGAAATCAGTTTTAGTAGGCCATGCAAAGATTGATGGCTTTTTCATAAAAGGATATTTTATGAAATAGTGAAATGTAGCATATTTCTACCTGATAAATGCAGGGACCTGTAAACTTTGAACCCACATTGGCCTTTGTTGCTCATGACCCTGTTTAAGTGATTTATTTTCTTTTAACAACTGCAGTCTGCAGGAGGTAGAATATACTGCATAGATCTTTAATTCTGTTGAAAATTGAACAGTTTAAACAGAATGGCTGACATTAGAAGAGCTATTACTGAAAAGTCGTATCTTCATTTCAGTATCCCTTTTAGGAACAATATTTATGGTTCGAGAAAACGCATAATTTATAAAAACAACTTGGTAGGCTGCTGCAGAGCAATGGAGGAGCTGGCATCCTTTGCCCCACATCAGGGTGTCACCAGGACTGCATCAAAGCTAAAGACTCTGGAAACCTGGAAAGGGATAAAATCAGAAAACTGGCCTGTTGTCTAGAAGAACATCTTGAGGGAACTGAATACTCCCCTCCCTTGTGAAACATTTGGATATCAAAGAGTTAGCAAATTCCAAGGAAATAATACTCTGCTAGAATTTTTCTGCCAGGCTTTAATACAACGGCGAGTTTATCGTTGACTTAAGCGAATTCAGTTTCTTTTTTGCCCTCCTTTCACTGCTTTTGATTTTTATTTGGTCAATGTGCACTGAAGTCAAACAGCATCATAAGAATACTTCCTGCTCCTCAGTGTGGATGTCACCATGGAAGTTCAGCAGATCAGTCCTCTTCCATCTGTAGGGAGACACCTCAAACCCAAAACTTTTACCCTATGGAGACCCCAGCAGCACACCACAACACTGCTGCAATAATCTTCATCAGATGACAAGCCCACAAAACCTTAGCAGGTTTTAATGTGTATCTCTGCATTATCACATAGTGCCCAAGGCTCCTCCTTATAAAAATAAATGAATATGATCAGAGAAATTAACAAAGCTTTTTTAAAACTCTGGTTTGAAGTTGTTCATTCATGAAACAGGCTTCTGTTAAGTGAATTCTCTGTTTGTGGAACATCTCAGGAATATATGGTTCTTTAATAAAAACAATAAAAGTTTAAAGCTCCCCTACTTTGCTCTGCTCTTCATTATCAGAAATAAATCTTATGAAGCAGATAAAAGTATTACAATTAATCCCTCCTGAATGGAGACAGTATGTACTATTATTTTCAATACGAGAGAAAATGGCTTTGACTAGAGTGGCAACAACTGGCAAGCTGATTTTATAGTTTTGATTTATTGAATATTAGGAAATAGACTTTTTTAATAACAATTCCATTTAAGTATTCATTAAAATGGAATTAGTACAAGCAGGGCCAGATTCTGATATCCATATTCTTGTCAGACAGCATTTTATTACAGAAAAGTCTCTCTGACATCAGTGGGATTACTTGTAAAAGGCCGTTCAGCATGAGTGAGAACACAGAGCTGGACCCTACAAGGATACAGAGGTTCTAGGTGCTCCCCCCTGACCCCCACGTGCCCCACACATCCTCTGGCAATGGCTGGAGCAGTATGGAATTGTGTGCACCATCCACACTGGTGTGCATCAACTCCTGATTCCACAAAGAGCTGACCCACCTTGTCCCTGCCCCAGGTACATGGGATATGGAAGAGATATCTTCACCCTCACAAAGGAAATCATTCCCAAGTGCTGATTATTTTGATTTACATTTATCTTCATTGTTCTTTCGGTCTAAGTTTGACCCAAAGAATGCATAGCACATGAAAAAAAGCACTATGAAAATGAATTTTGATTTATAAGAGAAGGAAAAAGGTAGTTTTGATTTATATTTATCTTCATAGTTCTTTCGGTCTAAGTTTGACCCAAGGAATGCATAGCACATGAAAAAAGCACTATGAAAATGAATTTTGATTTATAAGAGAAGGAAAAAGGTAGGGGGCCACAGTAATGAATCTTACTGAAGGATCGAGGCTGTACACTCCACTTCTCTTTGCACAACAGAATAAAAGCCCACCTTGCATTTCTGTTTTGTACACTCCTGATTTAAATACAAAAATAAACAAATTCCAGTAAACCCTTGAGATGGTACTGGGTAAGGAGAACGGGCTTAGTTATTAATGTTATTGATAAATAAAATAAGCACATTGATTTTTCCCATATGTAACCTAAAATGTCTCAAATTCTGAGTTCTAGCACCTGTCCTGTATTTCTTTATTCAGTAATCTCTAGAACGAGCAGGGGAGGAGGCTGAGAAATTTGACCTTTATCCATAAAACAATGATGGATGAGCAAATTGTGGATGTCCTAATATATCTTTTGTTCAAAATTACTTGGCAAAATATTTGGACAAATAATTTTTAGTATATATGCTGTATTTTCATATTTTCATTACTTTCACAGGCCATACCTGGAATATGCTTCGACTCCTTGACTGGGTGAACACAGAATTCAGTCCTGACAGCAAATACTTCACAGCCTGTTCCCTGGAGGTTCCTGCAGAATCTCACAGCAAAAAATGCATTTGCTAATAGAAAAACAAATATGGTCAAAACTGATTTGTTGGATGCTTCCTTAAGTATAAAAAGAGGTCTATTTATTTGTGTTATTGTAATGTAATGTTATGTATTACAGTTATAGCATAAAATAATATAGCACAATTAGTAAACAGACTACTTCCTATTGTTTAACTTTGTTTCAAAAACTGCAAAACACTGAAGGTTTCTATGGTGGAGTTCTCAAAGGTCAGACTTGAAAGCCTAAACTTCAGGTTCTACTGAGATAAAGGCACAGTGCTTTGCAAAGTTATGTTATTATCCCTGGTTATAATCTTCACTGACTTCAGAAATAATTGCTTTCCTCAAACAAAAAGGAAGTCTGATTCTAATTTGCTATCTAGATCTACATTCTTATATTCTTTTTATAGATTTTGAACAAGTTATCACTGGCATCTTCCTTCACTCAAACATAAGTGAAAGTTTTATCTTACCTCAGATATCACAAAAATAATTTATGGCTAAGGAAACAAAACCTTTTGTCTCACAATATATTTCTTTGCGACAGCTGTGGTATTTCACTGAAAGCACAAAAGCTGTGACGGTCTGGACTGCAATCAACCATTTTTAATAGGAAATTTTTAAAGACTTTTAATAAGATCCCCTAACATAATTTATGGGGAGAGGTTTTGAAGTGAAGAGGCATTGTTTGGCAAAGTGTTCTTCTTGTAATCTCAGGAAATTTAAATAATTGAGTGCTCATTTCCTCTAAACTTAGGATTTCTCCTTAAAAATGGTTAAGAAAAACACCTGCTACACTAGCAGCAAAATAAGTGTATCACGAGTCCAAAAAAAACCCCATTTCTAAATGTTTTTCAGAGGCAAAACTCCATGTCAGAACCCAATAGTAATAATAATGCAGTATTGAATTTTGCTTCTTCAAGTCAGAATTTTTAATACGCATCTTCAATGAAGATATCATGCTGGTCAGGGCAACTGCAGCTATTTATTTTAATACACTTTGTTTTAATTCCCCCAATACACTTAGGGGAATAAGTGGACAAGAGTGGAGAATTTACAGATTACAAGAAAACCAGATGAGCACCCAAAAGTTACTATAGTTACTGAATTTATCCAGAGTTCCTCTGGCTACGGAACTTGGCTGGAAGAATAAGGATAGCAGGCTTCCCCTGAGATCTCTGATATATCTTGCAAGAAGAGGCTCCAAGGGTATTTTAGCAGTTTCCCTTTAGCCCCAACAAGAACTAGGGAAAAAACAGAAACAGAGTAGGAAGCACACTTCGATACATTGATAAAGCTAATCAAAGCCCCTAAATACAAAACAGATTTAGTTTGGCTGTCAGGCAATTCGGATGAAGTTTTAAATTATTTTTTTACCTTTTCTGAGTAACTCATATGCCGTAATTCTGACTTAAACTAAAAGCTGATTTAACTGTGTTCTGCTCGTTTAGGTCGGCTAGAATATCTTTCCCAAAGGAGAAAAAAAGAGAGGGAGAACCTTTGAAGCAAGGAGTCCTGAAGAGCTCAGGCACAGCCGCGTAGCCGGGACTCTCCTGGGTCACTGCGTGTCCAAAACCTCCAGAGGGCACTCAGCACAAATCCGGCGGGGAAAAGGGGGTGATTCCCAGCGGCTGCTCATCCTTACACCGCCTTCCAGGGACGCGGCTCAACTCTCATCTCTCTACAGAGAGAACCGTAACAATCAATCAATCAATACACGGACAAAAAAGAAATAAATGAATAAATAAATCAACTGACAAACAAGCAATAAATAAATGAACTAATAAATAAATAAACTATAAAAGATAAATAATAACTAAATAAACAAGAGGGATTCTGAAGAGGAATAATTCTGCCATCACAGGGTCTGCGCTTCCTTTTTGTATTGGAGAAGATCTTTTTCATCAATGCATTTAACAAAAGCGGATCAGCTTTTAGAGTCTAATGTTAAACCCTTTCTTTTCAAAAGCTGTCTGCTGGTTTCAAAGAGCCTCCATTAAAAAAAAGGTTTTTAAGATGTGTCACCTAAAGGACTTTGTTTTCCTCAGTCACCACGTTCAAAGCATGCAGGACAGGACGTCACTTCTTTAGACTCCATCTCTCTCTCTGGTTTGCCTACAGAAACAAAACAATTTACAGTGGGTACAGGCCAAAATTCCTCTTTTTCCTTCAGCAGTGAAGTCTCGCTCGGGTGGTAAGACCTTCCCCACATCCTCCAGACACACACACAGCCTCGCACACGTCAGGCAGCCGCAGCGATCTCCTCTGGCTCCTGCTCCGGGGTGTCCCTGAGGCCACAGCCCTCCCTGCAGACCTGCTTTAAACAAGGAGGGCCAGGCCTATTTTAACACCAGATTAATCTATTGCTTTTTACTTTTTGGGGCAACATTTAATTCTTTTAGCCTTACAGACCCATTCTTCAGAACAAAAGCTTCTTCCTTTTAACAGCAAATGAAAACAAAAAAAACCCTTACTTACAGCCACGGGCACGGGGACCCGGGGGTATGCCTTGGGTCCCTGTCGCCCCCTCTCTCTCCAGGGTTGCCCGCACTGGGAGCACTGGGAACCCTGGGGAAGCTTCCACAGGGACCTCTGGTTCCACTGCTTTAACCCCATCACACCCCATCTCTGAACCAGCTTCACGAGCTGCAGACAGGGCTATAAACAACAGCCTTGTTTCCACGGAAGTGCCACAATTCCAATGACACTGAAAGCCATTCTGTGGCATTCACACTTTCTGAAAAATTCCTTCGCCCAGGATTTTTCTCATGGGAAGCTGAGAAGCCTCAGAGAAAAAGGAAAACAATTCTTATCTCGTGTGCTTCTCCTGTGTTTTGCTCCTTTGGAATGTGTTTGGAGATTGTTTACCCACAGGTGATTGTTCCATTGGATTCTGCTGTGAGCTGTTTTCACTCTTTGGCCAATTGGGGCCGAGCTGTGTCAGACTCTGGAGAGAGTCACGAGTTTCATTATTATCTTTTTAGCCTTCTGTAAGTATCCTTTCTGCATTCTTTAGTATAGTTTAGCATAGTATTCTTTAATATAATATAGTATAATAAAATAATAAATTAGCCTTCTGAGAACATGGAGTCAGATTCATCACTCCTCCCTTCATCGGGGCACCCTGCAAATACAATACCATTCCTCCACTACAGCCTCTTTGCATCAGTAGTTTCACAAGACACAGACTGCCCCCTTTATATTCAAAGTGGCCTTCCTGATGCACAAGTTCAAACCCCAGCCATCATCTATCATCTGAATTCTTCTGGGACAAATAAAGTATCATGCAACAGACCATATGTGGATATTTCAGCAGAGCTCTTTGGAGTCATGTCCTGTCTACCCAATGTGATCCACAGTTATTTTATTTTTGTATATTCAGAATAATACAAGACAAACCTTCGCTGCCTAAACAAAAATAGATACCGGGGCTGGGCCATTTACACACCCTGAGTTAGCTTAGGCATCTGCAGAAGAATTTATTTCAGACACAGCTTGGGATCTATAGAACACTCATTATTGCAGCTTGCAGGTATGAAATGTCTCCTAGAGATGTGTGAAGATCTAACGCATGATGTAGTCCTATCCCCCAGGGTGATTGGTCCCACTTACCTTTACTGTCACAGGACTGTGCTAAGCAGTACTAGAGGAAAGTCACCTACACTTCAAAAATGCTCAAACACTCATTCTCTGAAAATCAGATCACCCTCAAGATCAGACACACAAAGGAGAGACTTATCTCTATATCTGTCCATGACTTCCAGGATGCTGACTTCTGAAATACAAAATACTGATAAGACTATCAATCAGCCAGTATTAAAATATCCTGCTTAAAACATAATTAATCAGCTACAGTAGGGATAATATTTTAAAAATACTGCCCAAAGTAGAATAAGCTAATTAGGCAGGATTTATATGATGGAAAAATTAAAGGTTGAAGCATTATTTAAAAGTTACACAAGCATGTAGATGATTAAAACGAAGCAGAATCATGACATTTAATAAAGGCAGTGGGCCTTTATCAGTTTCATTGTGCTCAGTGCTGTGGAGGCTCACAACCCGCTGTCAAAAACCCTGCTCCAGTTATTAGACTCAATAAATATGTTCAGTCATGATTTGCTCAGGTTTATCAAACAAGGTTTGTGTACAGCAGTCTTCACTAACTGCGTTACTGCCTGGACATGGTGATTTTAGAGGTCTTTTCAACCTCAGCTATTCTATGATTTCCTTGGCTTTCATTTTAGGTTTTGAGCACGGGGAAAGTCACCCTACGTTCCCGGTGCTCTGCCAGAGCTGACCGGGAAACTTCCCGAGCAGAAAACACGCGGAGCACGCCGGTGACACCGGGGGAGGGCTCCTCTCCCTCTCCCTCTCCTCTCCTCTCCTCTCAGCGGAGCGTGAGCGCAGCCGCTCAGTGCGAATAAAGAGAGGCGCCAGCCCCGTTCGGGGCCTGTCCCGACTCCCGACACAGCTGCACCGCGGCTGGTATCCAGCGGGCTCAAGCACAAAGCACTAGGCAAAAGCACTTCAGCTTTTCAACGGGGACAAAGGAAGGTAGGTGCGTGTGTGTGTGTACGTATATATGTGTGTATGTGTATGTATAGCGTGTGTGAGGGGAGCGTGTGTGTGAGGGGAGCGTGTGAGGGGAGCAGGGGGTCGACTGTCGGTGCCACGGTCTCGCCCGGCGGTGGAAGGGCAGGCAGAGCGGGCAGGACAGTGCCGGGCAGGGCCGTGCCGGGCAGGGCCGTGCCGGGCAGGGCCGTATGTGTATGTATAGTGTGTGTGAGGGGAGCCTGTGTGTGAGGGGAGCGGGGGGTCGACTGTCGGTGCCACGGTCCCGCCCGGCGGTGGAAGGGCCGGCGGAGCGGGCGGGCAGAGCCGTGCCGGGCAGGACCGTGCCAGGGAGGGCCGTGCCGGGCAGGCAGAGCCGTGCCGTGCCGGGCAGGGCGGAGCGCTCCCGGCAGGGCCGAGTCGGGCCGAGGGCGGTCGCAGCGCAGGGCCCGCCCGCTCGGCGCGGGAAGCGGAAGCGGCGCGGCCTGGCGCGGTGGCGGAAGCCGCTCCGCCTTTCCGGAGCGCGGCGTGCTCGGAGCCATGAGCGTCCCGGCCTTCATCGACATCACCGAGGAGGATCAGGTCAGCGTGCCCGCGGAGCGATCGGCCCCGGGCCGCGGGGCTGGGCCGAGCCGTGTCGGGGGCAGCGCGGGCCGGAGCTGCCCCGCCGGGCGCGCCGAGAGCGCTCCGCGAACTCCTCCGGGCTGTTCCCTTCAGAGCCCGAGCAGACGAGTAGAGAAACTTGAACATAGTGGCTGAAATATAACCCGGTGTTTGCAGTTCCCTCTTCGGTGTTCCGCCTCTCCGGCACTCCGTTTGCATCGCTGCTCAGCCCTACTTTTTATTTAGGAGGAGAAAGCGGGTTCACATATGGGCATTACTTGGGTTTTGTGGAATTCTCGGTACTGCAGGCGCGGGAAGTGGAAATTCTGTTTGAGCTGCTGCTTTGTTACGCCTTTGGCTTTGGGGGAAAATGTTGTTCCCAGTGCCGTTGACGCAGGTATGTGCACATACATGTTTGTGTACACAGTGTGTGCGTGTACACACTGGAAATCTGCAAGAAATGGACACACGGCTGCCAGCCTTCAGTTCCACTCGCTGTAATGCCTACTACAGCCCCATCAAGTAGCTGGTGTGAAACATCCTCAGTGCAGCAACTTGTCCCGGGGCATTTAGCTTTTTTTCTGCTTCTAAAATGATCTGACACTGAAGGAGATGTAAATGTCACAGCAGCCTCCTGGTCACAAGTGCCAGAAGTTGTATGGCCTCAGATTGTTTCTGAAGGGTTATGGTTCTGCTGGTGAAGCCCTGAATTATAATGAATAGGCATGTTGCTGGGGGAAGGGTATTTTCTTGGTGTAGGTTTAAGTCCTGACAGTGTAAGGCAGCTCGTGACATTATAAGGCTGGCTTGAATGGGGCTTTCCACCTGGTTTAATGGAACGTTCCTTGCCCGTGGCAGAGGTGTGGAACAAGATGATTTTTAAGGCTCCTTCCAACCCAGGGCATTCTATAGATTAGAAACTGTTGTGAAGTTGTGAAGATGAAGTTCTGCCTCTATAAAGTGCCTTTGTTTATACCTTTTTTATTTTCTGGTGAAGAAGCAATTAAATGGTTTTAGTGTTTGTTTGACAAACACTAAATTTGCAGAGGGAGCAAAAGAGTAAAACTTCATAAGAAAGTGTCTTATGAAAACTTATTAGGCCTGCAGTGCCATGCCCAGTGACACATTGACACTGTGAGAAACAGCTCTGTGACCTGTTCAGTCTCTGGCAAAACAGCAGGTTCAGCATCTGGCAGAACAAAAATCTGTAAGAAATTTATTTGCTTTGACTTTGTTATTCACAAAACAACTGTTTTGTTTTGTATGTGTTGTCTTTCTCTTTTTTAAGGCTGCAGAACTGCGAGCTTACCTGAAATCCAAAGGGGCAGAAATCTCTGAAGAGAACGCTGAAGGTGGACTTCATGTGGACTTGGCCCAGATTATTGAAGTGTGTGATGTGTGCCTGAAAGAGGATGACAAAGGTTTGCATTTGAAATCCTGTTGGTTTTGCTATTTATCACCATTGCTGCTTTCAAACAGTAACAGTTGGCAGAATTTAGAGATGTGTGGCATTGAAACACAAGCTGTGCGTCCTCATAAAACTGGAAGTGCACATTTCCATCATTGCCCTGAAATATTTGCATGTACTCTGCCCCTCCTTTCTCCAAACATCCAGCACCCTTTGAAGAAGTCTAGAAGCTGAGCTAGACTCTGCTTGTAAATGAGGGTGTAAAGACTTGTATGTAAAATAGAGCTTTTGATGCTCAGGTGTCATTTTGGGAAATAGATAATGTTTTCCATATGTAATGAATTTTGTTCTTTTTCTTTGCTTGGCTGATAATTGGGCAGACTGAAAAGAAAACACAAAACTGCTGTGGTTCTGTTTGGAAAGGATAGAATACCACACTTGAAACAGGAGCTTGGGAGGGTTTGTAATACACTTCAGTGTTCTTGAGGACATTTTCCCTGTGGTCTGGGAATCCCTCGTGCTCCTGGTGAAATGTTTTACTGTGCTTGAGCACTAGGTGTTACTGTTCTCACTGTAGAACCGTGGGCAGTTTCCTGGATGTGCAGGAGGAAGCCACAGTGTGGTACCTAGAGTTCCTCTGATTTCTCCTGTGTGTAAACAGAGAATTCACAGCAAGTGTGATATCAAAAACCATGTTCTGTATTGACCTTAGAGTGGTAATCCTTGTCTTACATGGAGGTGTGTTGGTGTAAGCCCACCTGAGCCAAGTCTCTGGCATATTCTGATGAATATCTAGGTTGGTATCTTGGCATTTTCTTTCTTTCATAATTCTTGCTCATGCAAAGTGGTAATTCATATCAAAAGTATGAATTACTATTATCAAAAGTGTATCCAGCACAAGGTAGCTACCGACTGCTGCTTGCAGTTTCCAACAGCTGTATGTTTTGGTTTATGCAGATGTGGAGAGTGTGATGAACAGCGTTGTCTCTCTGCTTCTTATCCTGGAACCTGACAAACAAGAAGCACTGATTGAAAACCTGTGTGAGAAGTTAGTGAAGTTTCGGGAAGGAGAGCGCCCATCTCTCAGACTGCAGCTGTAAGTATTGTACAGGGCAAAGTGAGACAGTGGTGACTGGGCAAATAATTGTGCCTCTGAAGAGGAAGGATTATCTTGTATGTCTTTAAATCAAAGCATGGGTGTTGCAGAAATCACTCTTTTTTACCTTCTTTTCACTGTCATAAAATAGAAGTACCAATTTTTTTTTTCCTTGGGTGTTACACAGTGAAGTTAATATGCAGAGCTTTCAGCTTTACTGAAAATGATTACGAAACTGGAAGCTGTTACAGTGCATGGATATAAGGTGCTACCAGATGCTTTGTACTAGCCTGTGTCTTAAAAGTACACTGACATGCACTCCAGTAATGTTTTTCGAAAACTCTGTAACTCTGTTGTTGGTTGTTTGTGGTTTAGCCTGAGCAATCTCTTCCATGGCATGGACAAGAACACTCCTGTGAGGTACACAGTGTACTGCAGCCTTCTCAAAGTGGCCTCGTCCTGTGGTGCCATCCAGTACATTCCAACTGAACTAGATCAGGTAATTCAGTGACCCTTCAAGTCGTGGCCTTTGTATGAACTGTGTTGCACCTAAACATTACTCAGAGCTGCTACAGACCATCTCTTACAAATTGCCGGAGCCTAGATGATCTCTGATCATCTTCATTGCCATGAAGATGATCAGAGATGCAACACCTCTCCTGTGAGGGAAGGCTGAGAGCATTGGGATTGTTCAGCCTGGAGAAGAGAAGGCTCCAGGATGCCCTAATTGCAGTACTTTAAAGGGGGCTCATTAAAGAGGGAGGGTGACTTTTGACATGGGCAAATAGTGATAGGACAAGGGGCAGTGGGGGCGTGAGAATCAGAAGACCTAAAAGAGAAATCTATGTGCAAGATATTTTTGATCCTTTTCTGCTTGGGAGAAAATGAGAAGTATTTTAGTGCTATTTTAATCTTTTCCTGAATGCTTCTTTTTCACTCTTATTCTGCCTAGGTCCGAAAATGGATTTCTGACTGGAATCTGGCCACAGAGAAAAAGCACACTCTACTGAGACTGCTCTATGATGTCCTAGTAGACTGCAAGAAAAGGTATAAAAGACAAGTCATACATATGAGATAACTTTGTATTTTGATGTACTATAGGTGATCTGTAGGGAAAGTATTTCTCACAGGACTTGTAAAATTAATCTGTACCGATAATTCAATTCAAATATACTTCTGGGTTTTTAAAAAATATTTTTAAGCGCTCTTGCATTAAATCAGTGTTCCCAGTAATATTCAAGTTAGCAGTGAATTAGCTACGAACCACAGACTCCCAAAATAACACTATTCCTTTCTATAAATAATCATCTTAGTGCATTGTAGCATTATGCCAAGTTTATTATTTAATTACACTTTTGACATTTTAGTGCATGGTAGTGCTATCTCTTACTTAATGATGTGGGAAGGCTTATCAATCATGGCTAACAGAATCAGTCTTTTTATGTAAACATTACCTTCAGGACAGAGCTTTCCACTAGTCATGGAAATTAATGTCCACAGAATACCTGCTTGGCCATTTTGAATTATTATCCTGGATCATAAGAAGCATCTTTGATCTAACAAACTTGGCAGACCACTGTCTTCTGGCACGTAGAGTAATCCAGTGTGTATGGTGCCTGTAAACTAATGCAGATCTGAACTGAGAGCTATCATCAGTTTATCTTACAAAATGCTGCAGTGGGCTGACTGCCCTGGCCAGGGCTGCACTGATGGGCTGCTGTCCAGTGGTTTGGGGTGTAGTTCCACAGCAGCTCAAACCTGCATAACCTGTCCCTGCAGTTTGGGATGAGGATCTGGGGGCTGTGTGTTGCTTCCCTCTGCCCTTCCACTCTGTTTCCTGAGTTCCTTTTTCAAGTTGTTTTTTTTTTTTTTTTTTTTAATTTTTGTAATGAGGCAGCATCATCGTCCTTCCACTGCTGACCCACAGTGGTACCAGAACTGCACTTGTGCATTTTCAGCATGTGCATGACCTTGCACTGCTGAAAAGAAGTTCTGCTCTGTACCCTCTGTTCCTGTCCCTTGCAGCTGCCAGTACCTGTGTGTGTTTGTGCTGCTGTGGGCATCTGTGTGACTGCACAGGGGCTTGGCCTGGGGACATGACCTTGCTGGGGATTTAAAAAGGCAAGTGTGAAGCTGTCACAGGTGGAGAATAGTTCCATCTGTCAGGACAGTTGGCTTATTCTGCCCTGCTGGAATTGTAGCCTGGAAATGCTGCATCAGCATAGCAGGATCATAACCTCAATTTAGGGATGATTAATCCTCGTGGAGTGGTTACTCTGTGAGCTGCATTACTGGGAATTCCTGTTTGTAGCACTCAAATGCTTTTGCATCGATAGTTCTGTATGGCACATTCCAGATGGTCAAAATAAATTCAGACATTTTAGTCACAGATCTTTTTCATGGCTTACTGCTTACCTTGTTTCAGAAATATTACCCTGATAACATTCCTGCTCTTCCTCACTTCCCATCCTCTTGATTTGTTGTGAGGTTTTAACTAGTTTCATTCCCAAACTTAATAGCCAACTATTTTTAGCTACTCTTGCTGTCAAATCAGTAGATTAAACTTCTAGTTTTTGTTTCCACTGCTACCAGTAACCTTGCTACTAAATGTTTTTTTGCTTGCTAACCATAAGTGATTTTTTAAGACAGCCAATAAAACCTTCCACAAACCCTGTAAGGCTCCTGCACTCGGTGTCCAAGCTGTTCACTGAGCAGAGCAGTGTTTCAGAGCACTTGCACTTCTCTCCAGGAAAGAAAACAAGAAGTGACCCTGGCACCTTTGACCTGGTTCACTCTCCTGGATCAGTGGGCAGTGTTTGCAATAGTATGGGAAACTCACAGCAGCATTCCAGCTGTAGCACTCAGGAATGTTGCTCTATCTAGCAGTATGGGAAGATAAGTGGGAACTGAAAAGTACATGATAAAAATTATACTTCAGTTACTGTTGTTGATTTATAATCAAGAGAAAAGAACTAAAAGACAATTGAATTCTTTTGTTTGCTTGATTTCTGTTTTAATTTTGGTCAGTGTGGCAGAAGAGATGGTTTTCTGTAGCTAATAGATTTACTCCCAGTGGATCTCCAGTACTGGTAGTTAGCAGATTGGTAGCTCCTAAAAAGTAAATGTGCAGAGGTTGTGTGGTGTCCCTTTTCCTGCAGTGACAAGTAAAGTTTGTTTCATCAAACCTTTTCCAGCCATCTTGATGCAGTTTAAAGCTGGCCTCTGCTGGCAGGATCCAGCAGCTTTTGGCCCTGCCCAAGTTAAATTCAAACAGGTCTGGCAAGTCTGGCTATTAATCCTTGTAGCAAAAAGCTCAGCATGTCAGGCACCTGCAGAGTAATTGTTTCATTTACTTTTAGTTAAGTTCAGTTTAATATCATGTAATGTAGAGGGACTCAGTACCAGCATCTGACTAAGTCTCTGAATGCTCTGCTGTGGTTTTTTTCGTTCCTTTTATCTGCCATCACTCTTAAGCTCTCACTTGCTTTTTGTCAAGTTATGCATCTAGACTGGCAAGTGGAGCCAAGAGCACTTGTTCAGGCTGTTTTGCTAGAAAAAAAATGTTCACATTTGCACCTTAGGTAAGACACGTTTAACAACAAGCTGTGGTAAAATAGTGATCTGTATTAGTGCTTGAAACAGCCTAATTTACAGTAGTAATCTGACACTGAACAGAATACAAGACTGCCACGGAATATAAAGGCTGCCATATTTGAATAGAATGGAATGTAAAGGCTGCTGAGTTTCACAAAACTTTAGCACACGAAGTTTGGGAGTAATTGTCTTGTAGCATTCTGTTGTTTCCTAGAAATACAGGTGAAAAATTCCACTCCTTCCCCACTTAAAAAAAAAAAAAAAAGAAAAAAGCAGGGAATAGAAAATACTGTTTGAAATTAGTCAAGTGATAGTTTTCAATTTTTGCTGCTAAGGGAAAAATTAGAAGAGGGAAAAAAGTGCCAGAAAACTGTAACACAGCTCTGAAGTGCACAAGACCAACTGCTGAAAAGCTTTCATTAAATAAGGAGTTCCGTATTAGGTTGAATAGCACATGAGCTGAGCCTCTTTGATTTAATACCTGTATATTTCCATTCCTGTATTAAACTGCTCCTTTGTCTCCTAGAACATCTAATTTTGATAAGATTTCACCAGTGCTAAAATCGTAGTCAGTCACAGACTGATTGACATGCAAATGCTTCTCTCATACATAAAGCTGCCTAAATTAATTTTTTTTTTTTTGAACTGGGTGTTGCCCATGATGTCTTAATATTTGTGCTGTGCATCTCTCAGATCTGGTAAATTCTCTGAGAACAAACTTCACCCTGTAGAAGGGGTTGTCAGACAGTGGTATGGTGAGATTTCAAATAAATAGCCATATGAAGACAGTGTTATTTACTACAGAAACCATTCAGCCCCGTGGTGCTCTATGGGTTAAACCTCTGTCACAGCACACTGGGCATCTTGTGTTGGTTTGTTCTTCCCTGTGCAGTTTATGCCATTGGCCTAAGTCACTAATTAAAACTTTATTCTCCCAGTGTTTTGTTTTAAGGAAAATTGTGTGTGCCTGTAAACCACGTGGGATAATTTGGTGTAAATTTTCCAACAAGCATCAACGGTTGCTGGCCTTGTTGATGGTAAAACTGTGAAGTGAATATAAATCAAAATCTGTTAAAATGACACAGTAACAATCTCAGAGCTGGTTTGCAATTGATGTTTACAAGACAATCTGGGTGGACAAGGCTGTAGGTTTGCTCAGCTTTCTGAGAAGGAGTTGTTTGTCTGCAAGCTGTCTGTCAGAGCTGTCTGGAAGCTTCACAGCAGCCTCAGCCAGTCTCACTGCTGGCTGTGTAATTTCATCAATAAAATGAGCAGCTCTCACTCAGAATACTTGACGAGAGAATCTGCAAAAGAAGAGAGCAGCTTTTACAGTCATTTTCCTGACCATAAATATTCTTTAAGAGATGCCATTTTACATTTGAAATAAACTTTGCAGCGCTACTTATTGCACAATGATTAAATCCAGATGTGCACAAGAGGAGCATTCTCGTGAACCATATAAAGCTGTTCCTAGCTCAGAAGGCTTTTTCCATAACCAGCAGGTAATTAATCAGTTTAAGAGAATGAAATGAAGGGTGAAGATAAACATTTTGTAGAACAAGAATTGAAAGAATACATCCGCTAATTTATTCTCTCCACTAGAATTAAAAGGGATCATCTACATCTTTCTCGAGTGTGATTTAATTTGACCTATAACATCATAATGGAATTATTTAAATATTTGAGTGTCTTGTTTGAACAATTTTTTCAGCAATCCTGAGGTAACTTTATTTTTTTTTCTATAGTGACACTGCAGCAAAAGTAATGGTGGAGCTATTGGGAAGTTACACAGAGGACAATGCTTCCCAGGCTAGAGTTGATGCTCACAGGTAAGACTGATTTCCCAGTTTCCTTAAAAGTAACTTTTCCTCAATTGCCAAATTATTTTGATCCCCTCACTGTTTCAGAGTTTGTCTCTGCAGTCTGCTGTAGGTCTGGCTGTTTGTAGGCACAGCCAGGTTTATTCCAGTGTGCAAGTGCACAGGAGTGTTCCTGGTCACTGCTGAGAGAGATCAGCCTTGGGAAAGGACTTTACATCAGCTGTCCACTCAAAATCTCTACTGGAATCTTTTATTTCAGATTGTTTTACTTTTTGCCTGTTCTGCTACCTGACTGTGAGCATTCTTTTCAAACAGCACTTTTTTTTTGAGAAAACATTGTTGCTGTCCCATCTATGAGCAGGTACAAAGGATGTGAACTGCACAGAAATAAGCTTACCTGTTGAACAAGCTGGGACTAAATTGATTCATAACAGTGCATTTTCCCCACTGGCCAAAATGAGTAAATGCCTGTGTTTTGATGTTCTAACCATCATGATTTTTCTTAGGAATTAGTTCTTTAAGTTCTGCCAGATGTGCACTACCAGTAGTTCTCAAGGGAGTTGTTTATACTTAACCATGGAGGAAAATCAGGATGACTCCTTTGGAAAATTAGTGTCTGTGCCTAAGTGGGAACTTCACTGGCTCCCCTCCAGCAGCCTGCAGCCTGTTCCCTCTGAGAGAACTCGTGTGCCCAGGGCTGTGTCCATGCAGAGCTCAGGTTCTCCAGGTGTGGCAGAGTGAGACAAGTCTGATGTGCTGCTGAGAACAGCTTTCTTTGGGAGTTCCTGTTTCTAGTCTGGAGCTGCTGCTGAGAAATCCTGGGCCTTGCACTGTTTGGCGCTGGGGTTTTCTCTCTTTTGTGTCACGTATTCAAGTACAATTAAATCTTCCAAAACAACTTAATTCTATGAAATTTTAGGAGCACAGTAAGAATACCTTTGTTCCTCCTAGGAACAAAGGCTGTGCTGGAAATTAATGCATAGATGAAAACTGGAGGGTGATCTGTGGTTTGACTACCTGGCACATTTCATTTGGAATACTGGACAAACTACCTAATGCTTCCTGTTCCTTGGTTTTTCCATCTGTAAAATGAAGCTTAAAATTGGAATGTGACATATGTTACTTCTAATAATAATTGAAAACCCTTGTTTCCTAGAAAGCAAGGAAGAACAAGTTGAGTTGCTCTTAGTCATAAAGATGTGTGTTGCTTTGAAAGTAAACATTTTCCTTTTCTCCTCAGATGTATTGTACGAGCATTGAAGGATCCAAATACCTTTCTCTTTGATCATCTTCTTGCCTTAAAACCAGTCAAATTTTTGGAAGGAGAACTTATTCATGATGTAAGTAACTTTGTTTCTAGTGAGATGGTTTGATAACAGTAGACTGCTTTGTTTTAATGTCTTTTGAAATCCATTAGAACAGTTATCTCTGTCAGTAATCCTGAGCTGCAATGTGCTATTTCTTTTACAGTCTTTAAAATTAAAATTGCATGTGAAACATTTCCCTTTCAAAGTTTCAAAAACTCAGTTACAAGTCCTGCCCTCACTTGAGTTCTGTAGCAAATCTTAAGTCTGGGGAAGGGAAGTAAGCTCAGCACAGACTGCCCACATCTACTGACAGAAGACAGAATTTCAGCTCCTAACAGCTTATTTTTCTGTTCAATACCCATAGTTTCTATCCATATCTGTCCAGACTGCAAAGAGAGAAACAAGGATAATACTTAAACTGTTCTCATGTTTGTTTTCCATCTTCTAGCTTTTGACAATTTTTGTAAGTGCTAAACTAGCGTCCTATGTCAAGTTTTATCAGAACAACAAAGACTTCATTGACTCCCTGGGTAAGTTTTCAGATCATTACATTTCTGACTGTTCACATGGTTTAAGGTATGGAAGCCACAGAGTAATTCAGTTTGAACCCATGTATTGAAGCAAGGAAATTTCAAAGCAGATTAGAGTTTGTAGATGATAACCTCTTGTAGATTTTGAGTGGGCCATCTTAACTGTGGTTTGTTCTTTGAAAACAAGCTGGTTTATGGCTTTGGAAGAGAACTGTTGTTTTTTTCCTCTTAGAACTCCCCTCCTGAAAGGTTTAACACATTCATACTGCTGACTAGGCCAGAGATCACAACTGCATTGAGGAAACCACCAGCTTGTATAAATCTCCTATTTTTTTTTTTTAATGATGAATAACTTTGTCACAGCAAACACCTCTGAGCAGTAAGATAAAGCATGCAAATTGTGTGTGTGTGTGTGTCTGCCTGTGCTGATGCATTAGACCCAGCAAGCCACAGTCTGTCCCAGTTAATTTGTTTCATCACATGAAGCAATGTGATGGAATGTTAATGTCAGCACCCTCTTTATTTACACACTGTGGAAAAAAGGAGTAGTAATTAACACTTTGACACTCCCCCGTTGATGTGTAATTGACTGTTTCAAAGGAGCACTGGTTCATAAGCTATTGCATGCATTAAAATTACGTTTTTTATATTCCAGCTTTTTAGGACAGGGGTCAGTGACAATGCAGAAATTGCTCAATGATGCAGATTTTTTTATTACTGCATTAAGGTTTTGACATATTGGTAATGAATAAATGTTTCCATAAAAATACAATATTTTTTTTTTATAACTTTGATTTTCAAATGACACTTAAACACTGCCTTGGATGCATGTGAGGAAAGCCATAGTTTTGCTAACACAGAATTTAGTGCAGCTTTTTAACACATGCATTATTTTGTTTAATGGGGTGTGATACAATTCTTAGAATAATTGCCCTCAGAGCTTTAAAAGGTGGTACTTTTGGGCATGAAAATGATAGAAATGCCAGTGGGATTTTTTGGTGGATAAAATCAGCAGCAAGTTTTTGATAGCTTGTAAATGTGTGTATAGGGTAAGTGTAGCTTTAGTCACGTGTATCTGAACATGAGTTATACAGACATGTTATGCTTTTCTTTCTCAGGGGAAAGTGGGTTTGGGGCTTATCTTTTAGGTACTCCTCCACAGAAGTATTGGCTGAAATTGCTGTTGCACCAACATTTGAATAAATTTATGGAAGATCAGTTACACATCTATGTCACATTAATTGTATTGTGTTCAGTTGTTGTGGTTTCTTTTCCTTGCCTCCCAGTGTCTGTACTTCCCTCCATGAATTAATTCAGTGTGTGAACTTTCAATATGTCTAAGATTCATATAATCTTAGTAAAATCCTTAAATACCTGTGCAGCTGTTTGGAAGGACAGTCTTGCCTTCCACTTACGCTGATTTCTCTATGGTGTGCTCAGAACCTCTGTGTGTCTTTGAGCAATGGACAAGCAGAGATTTGGAGGCAGCACAGATGGAAATGCTGGGAACTGAGTGGCTCAGCCATGGCTTTGATAAACAAGGGCATTTTGGTCTAGACAACAATGCAGTTATTAGATGAGGCATTCAAAATTATCTGTTCCCAAAAGCAAGATTTTAAACCATGCTTTAGAGATTTTTAAAAAAATACCTTGCCAAAATAGCTTTGTTTTAAAGGCTGTTTAGAACAGGATTCCAGTGGCAGTAGAGCAAGGGCTGTAGCTGTAACATTTCCTGGACCAGGACCAGGTAGAAGTGGCCCAGGAAAGCTGTGCAGTGCAGGCTCCCACAGGCAGCATCAGTTTGTTACAATTTGTTGTTTTATTAATGCTGACAACTTAGGCCAGCAGTAGCATTATCTGTGTCAACTGCATCGCCCTAACAAGGCCACAGTTAATCTGGTACTATCAGCAGTCTTCTTCGCAAAGTTAATCAGCATCTCATTTGCATTTGTTAATTAGGGTTAATGTGTGCTAATTGATTTTTTGATGCTTGTAGAGTTCCATTAAACCCAGTTAGGTTTAGTTGCTGGTGCTCCTCGTTCATATGAATTATGGTGATCTCGTTTTTGTTGAATCAGTGCCAAATAGGGAACCTGCATCATAATTACAGCTAATTAACACAACATGATGTCCTGCACTAATGTGCTTCCCTGCTAGTGTATGGGTGTTATAGACATTCCCATGGCTTCAGTAAATATGTAAGTTTGGAATTTATAATGTCATTCTAGAACAAAAAGATTGATACTCATTTTTAAGAACATGGGTGTTATAAATTCCAAACTTACATATTTACTGAAGCCATGGGAATGTCTATAATGTCATTCTAGAACAAAAAGATTGATACTCATTTTTAAGAAACTTCCACTGGGTCTTAGATGGTACCTCATGGACCTTGGGATTAAGAAATGCTGTGTTTCATCTCAGTGACTTCACTTGGCTGACCTAGATGTTTTTCCAGGAAAATGATCTCTGATTCAGACATGCAAGGCCTTGGCTCAGTTCCTTGTGTTGGCATTTATGCAGTGCTGTAAAAGATGTAACCTGACCTCAGCATCCGTTCTGCTGGTTTTGAACTGCACTTTCCTGAGCCACACTGGCTGCTTACATGGGCCTCACCATGGCTTTTTTTGCTGTGGATAAACAAATTCAGTAGCAAAATGCTTTATTCTGGCACCACAGTGTTACGTTCTGGAACCATCACTGTGAGAGGTTTATTTTCCAGAAACCACAGGAGAATGAGTGGTGAGGCTCTAAGAAGATTTTTGGCATAACCAGCTGTGGATTTTCCATTTTGTTGCATTGCTGTTCTTCCAGGTGATGCAACTGAAAATTTCACTTGCACTCTTACCACTTCAAGTTCTGTTTAGGTGATGTTTTTACTGCTCAAAACCCAAAAATTTTGTAGATAATACATTTCTGCTAAAAACAACTGAGTCTTGATGAATTCACAATGAAACTTGCTATTTTAGCAAAAGACAAGGCAGATGCAGGATTTGGTATTTTACCTCAAAAAAACTGTTGATAATGAAAAGTAGAATATATTTCAATGTAAAATAAATTTTAAATTATTGGAAGCATATATAGTAAAAATAACATGAAAAGCAAATTATTTGTATGAATTACAATTAAATCGTTAATTAAACTATCAACACTTTTCCTCAGGCTTGTTGCACGAACACAATATGGCCAAGATGAGGCTCCTTACTTTCATGGGAATGGCTGTAGAGAATAAAGAAATCTCATTTGACACAATGCAGCAGGAACTCCAGATTGGGGCTGATGATGTAGAAGCATTTGTCATTGATGGTAAGAACTGTGGCTCTCCACACAGTGCTCATGAACAAGACCTTTAGAGTTTTCTAAGCTAATGTTAAATTTTAAGAACAATATTAATTTTAATTCCTGTGCTTTTTACAAGGTAAAGCTGCACAACTTCATGTTTAAAGACAGGCACAACTGTTGTGTTTTAACCAGGGTTTTTCTTCTCAGTGACAGGAACTGTCTCTCTTGTAATTCTGCACAGGACTAATAAATTGTTTGCAGGTTTAATTTGTCATCTGGTTTTGTTTGCTGTCATTAAAACAGGATGTGTTTGTAAGGGAGAGAAGTTCATAAAATCTGTACAGGATATTGCTTTAATAGATTGGCACCAAACAATAGGATTCGTGCATGACCTTCATCTTGTTACATCATTTTGCTTTTCTGCCTACTAGACCATTAAAACCAACAGCAAAACAGATTAAGTGAACTGCTGAGTTCTTATGTTTGTATTGTTCTCATTTTGAACCATTTTTGTGCAGTTTAATACCTTTGCACTATCATGAAAATGTTGCTCAAAACAGCATTGTTTTTTTGCAGCTGTAAAGACAAAGATGGTGTACTGCAAAATAGATCAGACACAGAGGAAAGTCATTGTCAGGTAAGACAATTCTTCCTGGCATTTTGCAGAACTTCATGTGTTCTAATTATTTCACTTGCATTTGTAGAATATTCTAACTAGAAGCAAGGTGTTGTTCCTAGCAGTTGCTGGTAGTTAAATAGTTGCTATTTATCATAATTTTATTAACGCTCACAGTGAATGTGATTAGCTTATTTAATGAAAGAGTCCTACTTTCCAGGACATTTCATTTAATGACCTACTAGTGACAGGAATACTAATGACTGTTGTTGCTTTAAATATTTGGGAAGGCTACAGAATTCTCTTAACTGGTGAAGTTCAGTCCTTTTTAGAGAGAAAATAGGAATTTTCCTGTTTGCTCATGAGTGTAAAGTAATGCTATAGAAGAATGATTAGGTGAGTGTGACATCTCTAGTAACCTTCTCCCAATTTTGTTTTACTTCTCCAGTCACAGCACACATCGGACTTTTGGAAAGCAGCAGTGGCAGCAGTTGTATGACACTCTAAACACCTGGAAACAAAATTTGAATCAAGTGAAAAACAGTCTCCTCAGTCTCTCAGACACCTAAGAATTTTTTCTGACCTAGTAATATTGCTATAGATGAACTTTATTCAGAACTTTGATAATTTGTGTTTCAAAAACAATGTATGCAATTGGCCTAAAGAAGCTAAATATTCTAAATTGCCACACCAAAAAAAGAAAAAAAAAGAGGCAATAAAACTAACATGGGAAAATGTCTTCTGTTGATTTTCTTACATAATCAGCAACAAGAAACTGGCAGTACTGGTTGTGTTTCTTTTGTTCACTTTACAGTATGGGGGCCTTTCTTTGCAAGAGGTGTGGGGAGGAAGGGAGGGAGGTCAGAAAAGTGATAGTGCAAGTATTTTTAAAGTAAGAGAAAATTTCCCTTAGACCCAAGGGAGAAGAAATGTAACCCAACAGAAGTGAAGCTTCATGAAGCCAGATCTGCTGCCTTATCTCAGTAATCATACCTCATCCTTCAGTGTTGAAAGACACCTCACTGAGACAGAAACTACAACAGATAGATTTAAATAATTCGGCAGTAAAGATGAGCAGAAGATTTTTGTGTTCTGCCACTCAGAACTGCTGGAAGTAGTTGTAAATGTTTGTAGAACCCATTGCATTCTGAAACAGTTGGAGGTGATTTTGCCTGAAAACTGAGTGAGCAGTCTGTCAGGGAAAATGAATTGAACTATTTCAGCCAAAACTTCTGAGGAGCTGGAGAAGGGTACAGTCAAGTAATTATTTAATTTTATTAAACATACATAAAAATATAAACTTAGGAACTTTTTAATAAATTGAATTTGACTGCAGAACCAGCACTAACATTAGGAGTATGAATTGCATACATTTTTGAACATAAGAACTGTTAACATGTTACATTAAACATAAAACTACACATATATACCATATTCTGTAGGAATACCTCTCCTAATCTGGGTTAGGTAAGTGATCTGTCTATGCCTAAAAGAATGCTTATCTCCTGGTGCTCGTGTTCACTGGCCTTCTTCATACTTTCTCTTTCTTGCTGAATGAAGTCTCTCCAAATTCAGTAACTTCTCAATTCCTCCTATTTGGTTTTGTATAATGGAGTTCCTCAGAGAGCAGCTGTCCTCATCTTTGAGTGCTCTGTCACTTGCTGCAGTGACAGTCACGTGAGAACACTTCTGCTTGTTCTGTAAAGCAGCAAATCCTTCTTTAACCTGACAATACAAATGGTAGCAGTTGATAACCCAGTGAAAGTCACATACAAAAGTTCAGATTGTTGGATTCTGCTGAACATCAAGCAAGTGAGGAAATGTTAACAGGAAAATAAATCAACTGGAGAAAACACATTTAATTTGAAGTGTTTGCCTTGTATTTAACTTAGAAAATTTGATAATGACAATTACACTTTCTAAACCAAACCTTAACATAAGACTTGGTACAAGAGTGTGTTTTTTAAAAAGTCAAGCTTGTGTTAGAATGCAGATTAGCAAAATAAATAGCTTAATTAAAGAGTTTAATGTTGCAATTGACATTTCTATTGCTAGGCAAGCATTTGATTAACAAAACCCCAAATCAGGAGGTTTATAGTGTTAACTCCCTCTCCACTGTATAGATTAGAAAGCAAACATCAGTAATGCACAGTCTGTAATAGGTTGTTTTTTTATGTTAAAGATCTTTTTGTTCTTTCAATAGTTTTAATTACTCTTTGATATACTTCTGTTAGCTACTTCATATCTATCCAAATCAAAGACAGATGGCAACACAGTAGGGAAACGGGTTTTTTGCCTGATGAGCAAAAACCTTGCATTTGAATGATGAGTTCTCCACCTGTAATCTGGGATTGTGTGGCTCTGGGGGAGCAGCACGCAGCAGCAGCCTGAGCAAGGTGCAGCACAGAGCCAGTGCTGCAGAGGAGCTGCAAGGTGACCTCTCAGACTGCTCCTGTGCAAGGACCACAAGATGAGACCTTCCCCCTCTGCTCAATCATTTTTTAATATTAGGCAACTGTGCCCCAGCCAACTCTAAGACACTGTGTCTTTATCAGGCCTACCTTTATTTTAGCACATTAATTTTGTTCTAAAGCTTACCTTCCCTAGTAAACATTTCTTAAAGTTTGAAATATGAACAATAAAATTCATGCAAATTGCTCATTATTGCACTTGTGACCATGTTGCTGCCATGCACCTGAAGGTACTGATACTTCAGGTCAGTAATGACTGGCATCTCCCTTTTAGTGAGGAAATAACTTCTTCATTTGAGCAGTGAAAGTTTCTGTTAATTCTCTCATGCTTTCCCCCAAGGCCTCAGCAACAAACAGATCATACTTCACTGCAAGCCACTGGTCAAAATCTCTATGGAATAGCATGGGGGGCTGAACCTGTCCTGTACTGAAATCTGCATGTTTAAACTGAGCTGGGGGGGCTTATTCATCCTTACTGTGGTACTTAAGCATGGGCAGACTAATGTTTAAAACAGTTCTTAATATTTTTACTAGAATTATAAGTGTACCTGTAGCATTTGTTTATAATTTTTATCCCTTTTTAGAGTACTGTAGTGTGATTGAATGAGATTACCCAAATTGTAGAAGGCTCTAGTCTGCTCCAGTTGCAATCATACATGTTAGTCAAAGCAAATGAAGCAGCAAAAAAGACTGTCGAGCCCATTTTTAATCTCCCAACAGCTTGTTTATCTTGGTCATTAAAATGACAAAAAGTTGAGAACAGAAGGTATTAGAATGACACCAACACAGAAAGGAGGGAGTGCTCTGCATTATTGGAGGCTGAGATTTTGTAGATGAAGGATTTGGAAAATTTAAGGTGAAACCAGCAAGGCACTGCTCTTGTCCATCTCTGCTTTGTCTTAGCTAGCATAGCAGGAGCTTTAGTTTGGAGGTGACAAAGCAAGAATAACCACAACCAGATAATGAAACACAGCTTTGCTTCAGTTCTAGGTTACATAGTGGAGTTCACTCAACTCCTGGTCCCACCTCTGAGAAAAAGCTAGAGTGAAAAATCCACCTCAGTGTCATTCACAAGTAGAGTCAGGCTAGGAAAGTCGAGTAATTTAAAATATCAGTCCTGTGAATTTCAGGCAATGTGGATGCTGATGGCATCAAAACCTGATTATCTGCTGAAGTCAGCCAACCCTGTCACTGGAAACCACTGTACAGCTCATCCAGAGACAGCCCTAACTAGCTGAGAAATAAAAATACCTCCAGAACCTCCTCTAGGAAGAGGAAATGTCAGGTGCAGCTGTAAATTGCTGTATCACTTTTGAACCATACATTCAACAAATTGTGATAGAGCAGTTAGAGCTGTTCAAGCTCCAGAGTCTAACACAGATCTGAAAATGCAGTGATGAGTCATTGGAAACAGCAGGTTTTTACATGTTTGTGTGATGTTACCCTACAAAATAACATCACTCTGAATAGGGCATCACATAACTACAGTGTGTGATAAATGGATAGGCTCTAATTCACAGATGTGCAGAATTTTTATTCCTCCATGGATTCTTTTAAATTACATGGTCTTATCAAGTAATGGAGGAAACAATGTTTTTATACTTTTACATACTACTATTTTCCTTTTTTTTTTTTTTTAACTTCTACTTTTACTGCAGGTGATGATTTTTATTAGGGTACACAATAGACTAGGCCTCTTCCTCCCCTCCCAAACAGACTGGTTAGCATCTGTTTGATTCATATGCTGTGACTTTTTCCTGCTGCTTTCTATCAACCTTAATTGTGAAAAATGGTGTCTTGTTGCCCTTTTGATATTATTTTGGAGATTGACTCAGCCCTAAAGTATCCAGATGGGTACAGTTGTACAAATATCTGTGGAATTAGCTCACTGAGGTCTGGTCTGCAATATTTTTAATTGACTTACATGTTCTGTGGGAAAAGAAGAATCATAAAAAGCCTTTGCTGTAGCATTCCATTCTTCACTACGCTCTCCCTGGGGCTCTTGGTGAATACTGGAGGTATTCAGAGTGTCAGCAGCTCTGCTCAAACTGCTAGAACCTGATTGACAAAAAGGAAATGGTAACAACTGCAATTTAGTCTCCAGGCACTAATTGTGAATGACTAAACTGGTTTACCTCTGATCTTAAAAAATCAAATATTTTTGGTTTAAATCCCTGAATCTTTGTTGTTGGCTTTTGCCCTTCATTTTTTCTTTCACATGCTTCATCTATTTTTTCTCTAAAGATGAGGTATTAAAAATGTTTTCTCTCATTTTCACATATTAAGTTAATAACAGAAAAGTGATTTATAGTAAGTGTATGTATTCTAAATATTCTAACTGAACATATTGTTTCAAACACTATTACTTTAAACTCACTGTCTGATAACAATAATAAAATGCATAATTAATACCATTGTAACATGATATTCCAGGGTGACTTATAACAAAAGAAGACATGAATACAAAGCTTTTCAGACAATCAAAAAACATTTTTGATTAGGAGTCTTTGATAGAGTCTTTAATGGCTCTATCTGATGTTTCAGGTGGTCAGGCAATAGCCATTTTCTAAAGGTAGGAAAGGCAGGTGAGTAGATTAATCACAGACAAGTGTAAGTCCTTCAGAGGCTTCATGCAGCACCAGTAGATTCTGTTGCAAGCAATATCAAATTCCTTGCAAGATGAAAACACAAGGATGCTTTCACAGTTCCTCACAGTACAAACAGGAGCTGTTTTGCCACTACACAGATGCCTGTGGACCACTGCATGGACAGTAAAACCTTCTTTTGCTATGAAAATACATGTTACCTCATGGTTATGTAACAGTTATTTCAGAATACTGACATTTTCCCTTGGGAGGAAGAGGAAAATGGTTATGTGTTTATTTTCTTTTTTAAGCATCTGCCAGGAAGATCTTTCCCATTCCCAGTTCATTCCTTCATTTACTGATGTGGAGTATCTGCTCTCTGGGAACCAGTGTTTGAATAATAAATGGCAATGTGGTTAGGCAGTAGAAGGAATTCCCTCAGATAGATGTACTCAACTCTTTCACCAATTCTCTTCACCTCTAGCTCTCCCATATGGCTAAATGGTTTGTGCTCCAGTCAGTCAAAAAAAAAGATTTAAAGTGTAGGTCCAGTGTTCACATGGCTCCCACTGCAGGTCTGCCATTTGGGAAGAGATCTGCAAACAAAACAACACAAACCCCAAGCACAGCAAACACTGGGAGCTGCAGTGACTTGTAAGAGCCCTCACAGGGAGGTTCTCCACTCTCCCAAGGAGGTGCAGCACTCCCAGAGGACAGCAGGCTCAAGGAGGGACCTGTCTCAATTTGGCAGCATGAGGCACATCTGGGACACAGACCAAGACCCTCACCATGGAGGTTTGCTGGAATTCAAGGGATCTGGTCACTAGGCAACTCAGCTGAGGGACTGGAGTTACTTCCCTACCAATTCCTTTGGATGAATCTCTCAGAACCTCTCAGAGTCACTTGGAGTTCCACTACTTTGCATACAGAAAGGTTTGTGACAAGAAGAGGAGGAGAAACTCACAGGGAAGAAATTTAGATAGCTCTGTCTGTTCTTACAGAAAAGATACATGCAGAACATCATGAACTAGGCATTCATTTTACTGAAACAGATACCAAAATTCACATTATTAAAAGAAATAACGTGCCATCTGAGATCAGGATTCTGCTACCTTGCTACCACTACTGCTGTTTTAGGCACAAAGACATTTCTGAAACTGAACTTCAAAAAATGTGCATCTGAACATGGGCAGGAGACCAAGGACAGCAACAAAATTACCTACAGAGCTAAATTCATAACAACAGAGCAATGTAAAGAAACCAGACTGCTGGGTTTCTGTCTGCCACTGGCTACAGACTAAGGATGGGAGTCCACTCTGCTCTTGGTATGTTCAAGGCCCAAAGGTGAAAACTGCACCAATAAAAACTCTATAGACACAAACACCCGGCTCTTTGGAAAACATCTAACACCCAGGGCTCTAGTTTTGGGGTAATTACCAGCTCATTTTATTGCAAAACCAATCTAAAATACAGACTTTCCACATCTCAGTAATGATTTAGAAACCCATGGAATAAAGTTCATATTTGCTATTTTGTATGTGCAAAATATTGCTCAACAAATAACCAAGTGTCAATAGCAGGAGATTATAATGCTCCTTGAGCACCTCAAGCTCTGTGTTTTCCACAGCCTGACAGAATACAAACTCCTTTCACACACTCAACACATTCAGATGGTTTTAATGGTCCACTAAATTAGAGATGCACAATAAAATAAAAAGTAAATTTCTGTAAGACCCATTCAAAGAAGTATCTACTGGTTCAAAATCTACCCAAATTTTGATGCAAAATGAGAACACTGAATAATTTGCAAAAGCTGCTCAGTGCTTTTCAGATCCATGCAGAGCCCTGATAGAATATGCGGTACATTAGGGTTAGAAACGCCTATCAAAATTCCATTTGTCATTGCACTGCTGTTTTTTTACAAAAGGAAATATGAGAAAAAAATTAATCAAGTAATTGATTAATAAGCTAAGAAAAACTGTTAAGTTGCATTTGTAGCATAAACAGAGCAATCTCACCTTTTTGTGATATAACTAAAATGTCAGGTTTATACTTTTCTACACAAAGCTTAGATATAGAAATGTCACAGTTTAATAATTTTTTCTAAGCACTACATGGTTCAGAACATTAATGCTTATATTTTCTTACCTTGTCTTGTTTCTCCACTGTTCCCATTTTCACTGAGACCTTGACTCTGTGTGTTTGAAATAATGTTTGTGTTTTCCACTAAGCATGGTGGTTTGTCTTTCAAAAGGGAAAACTCCTTCGTAGCTGAAGTCCATGTAGCTTGACCTCTCATTTGATTTACTCTTGAACAAGAACTGAGAGCTAAAAAATTCAAGTATAGTGGAGTTTTCTCAGCTTTTTTATCTGAGGTGGGAAGATCAAAGGATGACCTTACACTTACGTTTACTAAATTTCCAGATGTTCTCATGGATAAAGAGCATGATTCTTTCAGGTGACCCTCAGCAAGCTTCATTCCTGGAACTGTACTACTCAGCAAGTCTTTTTTCTCTTTTAACAATGTGTTATTTGTTGAAGTATTAATCTCCAGGGAATGTCCAGTTTTGATGGAGTGTATCTGAGTACCATTGTTAACATTTTTATGTGGAATTAGTTTATCTGTACATGCCTTATCTGCTGGGGGGGTTTTGTGAGCAATTTCAAGACCATCAGCCTTTACTGGAGATTTGGCTCCAGCACTGGAAGTCCATGTGTTTGTAGCATTCCCTGTTTGTTTAGCACTGCTTTGTTCAGGTTGCTTGCTGTGCATGTCATCTGCATTTATTCCTCTCTCCGTTTTTGGGGGGCATAAATTAAAAGTACCTAAGAGAGACTTTTTATCTCTGCATTCTTTTGCAGCAGCATCATCAGCACTTGTGTTATCACAACAAGCAGTCGGTGGCTGTTGAGCATCACTTGCCAGAACACCAGTGCTGTTCATGTTTCTGGTACTGTCATCATTTCTGCCTTCAGCATCCACGGGTGTCTGTTTCAGAGGAAGTTTATCTCTAGGTAAACCACTCAGATTTAAGTTTTTTTCTGTTTTATGCAATCCACTGCCTACAGAATTGCCACTATCTAGCAAGCTGCATTTTTGGTATTCTGCTTGAGAATTCTCTGTAGTGTAAGGTAGGATGCCAGAACTTAACTCCTTAGCTTGGTGGTTGTCTGTACTTCTGTCATGCAGAGCACTCTTCTCAGTGCAAAGAACAGCTTCAGACTCAGGTTTGGATGCTTCAGGTGTGAGGACACTTCTGTTGTGCTGTCTGCTGTCTGACTTTGCATCTGCCTTGGCACAAATTGATTCATCTCCAGTATTACACAGTTCTTCCTTGCTGGTGTTGGTCTCCTGACTTCTGTTTTTCCTGTCAGCACCTACATTGTCAGCACTGCCCAAAAAGTCCTTCCTTGTTTGTGTGTGGTGTGCTGCCAAAGGCTCAGTGCTGTCCTGTGGCTTTTGATCTGAATCTGCATTGTTTTCATCTGGTGATGTTCTGTGTGCTGTTCCTTCTGCCTCTCTGCATCCAGGGACATGCATTTCCCAGGTGTGTCCTTGGGTAATTAAATCAGTATCTGTGCAGAGGGTGCTCCTGGAAGCAGCCTCCCTTTGCTTTACTTCACAAGGGCTAGCAACATTAATTTCATCCTTAAAACTGTTCTCAAGAACTTGTGGCCCTGTAGAGTGAGGGTATTCTCTAGTTAGTGACTGATAACCCAGAGGTTATGTAATGCTTTATTTTTCCATTTTTGGAAAAATAAATAAAATAAATGTTTTGGAAATTTTAGAATTTCCAAAGAGGTGGACTCAGGATCGGTATCAATACTGATATCTTATATTACACACACAAGCCTGTCAAAAAGTCACTGAAGGTAAGTATTGCGCTATGGCCACTTGTAAAATATTTACAAACTGAGAGAGTAGGGAATATATTAACATTGTGTAGATTTTAGATATGACCATTTAATTCAGAATTTAAGCCCTCTTTTGTCATATACTATATCTGAAAATATTTATCCTTTCTTAACAATACTACTTATCTCTATTATCCATGCAAGGTTATTACTTTGTTCTATCTTTAATTCCTCAATGCTTGAAGACTGGTCCCTTGTGGTTTTTACTTCAGTTTCTTCTTCATTTCCACCATTATCATATTTTCTTATTACAGACTGCATAAACTCATGTTCTTTCTGAATAGCCTGTATTTCACTGCATTTTGTGTGTTCTTCACTACTCTAGCATAGGAAGGAACAAAAGATTATAGGTATTTTAGTAATTTACTATAGTCACTGATTAGGTAAAAAGTTCAGGACTGAGACTTAAAATTAATTTTACCATTCTGATGGAAAACAAAGACCTTAGGCATAAAAGGTAAATGTAAACAGAGGAAAAGAAAAAAGCAGACTAATACCCTAGAAGAGTAGGAAAGAATTCAGGTCCTGCTATATTACAGTGCACAAAGTTATACATTTGACAGAATTCCTCAGTGGAAGGAATTTGTGTTGTACATGTGGTGATTGGATCTCTCCCTCTCTCTGCTGGCCCACACAGTGACCCACTCAGTAATTCCATGGGCAAAAAGCCTGCATGACTGCTGTTTACACCCAAACACATAAACAACATGCACACAAAAACAACACATGCACATACAAACAACGTTTTTTTCTAGCAAAATGCCCAGGACTTTTAACTTCATTTCACAGGCAAATAAGGCTTCTGAATTTACAATCCCTGACATTTAGTTCCTCATTCCCTCCTAAATAGCTTTTTAACATGAATTTGAGTCAAATTCAACAAGACTAGAAGTCTGAAAGATTTGTCTACTTAGAAGTCTAAATCACTGGTCTACTACTGCATCTGTATTTGTGTTCAGTTTTGAAAGCTGCAGTCAGTGAAGTTCTGTGGAAACTAGGGCCTGAATAGTGAAGATAATAAAATCCCACCAAAATAAAGGCAAAAGGAGATGCATCCTTTATCATCATCAACTGTTTGGCAGCTGAAGACAGGAGCACGTGCTGGCTCTTGCCCTAAAGATAGGAAATAAAATAGGCAGATGTGGGAGGGAGCTTAGTCCATAAAAGATGTGGGAAAGAGCTGAAGATACTTGGGTGACTGGAGGTGTTGCAGAAGGAAGGCTGGGATGTGGGAGGGAGTTACAAGAGCTGTGCTTGGGCACTGGGAGTGTGGGGAGGACAGAGAATATTGCAGAGTGGAGGGAGGCAGGGAGACAGCACTGCTAAAAAATGGGGCTGTTGCAGTGCGGGCAGAGTAGGGGATGTAGAACACAAATCTGCCAGAAACAGTTTCCTACAGGTCACAGGAACATCCTGATGCTCCCAGCTTGGCTGGTTTGGGGGAGGGAGGGGTCATGATAAATAGAGGAGGGTCCTCAAATCATTTTCCTCGACCCTCAATTTGAAGTTTCAGTTGAAATTTTTCTCTCTTTTCCTCATGTTTTATCATCATTTTCCCTGTCACACTTGGAAATTGTATATATTGCATCTGGTTTTTTCTAGGTTTTTAATTAACTTTGCTTCCTTGCTCTATAAGCCCTGGCATCACGCTTTCAAGCTTTTGGAACACAAATAGTAGAAATTTCCTTTTTCTTTCCTGAAATCTGTAATTATCTTACAATCTTTTGTTTCTAGGAGCTCTTTCTTCAGACAGAAACACCAAGCACCCCTCTCTAACTGTGCACCTTGCTCTTTTGTACAGTAGTAAGACAGCCAGTGCAGTGCAACTTACCACATTTGCTGGTATGGGCTGAGCTGGTGACTGCATCTGAAATAAACAGGACAAAGTGTTCACAGAAAGGCAGAAAGGTTTCATGTTTCCATTCCAGGCTTTGAGATGGGGTTGAAGAAACCTGCTTTTCAATAAATTCAAATGGTTCAGCCCTTAAAAAAATAGGTCCAAGATGGACAAACTAAAACACCTAAAAAACAGAACTTTTAAACTTGGATTTTAATGTTTTGCCTGTGATTTAGTAAAATCTAACAAAGAAACACATGTATCCCTAAGTATCCTCTCCCTCAACAGACTATTTCATAGTATGAAATTCAAGCCCTTCTGAAAACAGATCTTCCTGTACATACACCCACAAATGAATTACAGCAAGCCATTGGTGGCTGTAACCCTATTCTCTAATGGCACGCATCTGAATTACAAACTGTATCTAACTAAATGTGAAGCATGGTAAGGTTAAACTAAATTGCAATCCAAGTTTGTAATGAGGTCTGACACTGTACCTTTCTTTTAAAAATGCCTTTTGTTTAATTACTATTCCAGAGGTGATCAGTGTGAAGAAGTTTAAATACATTCTGGATTTCATGCCCCACAAATAACCACAGGGATTTCAGATTGCACTAGGTGTAAAAATAAGTATAAGCATATTTCCTTAGAACACTTGGAACCACAGTCAAGATCTAAATTCAAGACAACACCTTTCCCTTTTATGTGTCACTAGAGGCTGACTCATTAGTGATACAAGGTGAAATTCCACAAATCAGAATAACCAATATGATCTGCTGCAGCTTCTTGGCAGTGTTCCACTCAGTCCAACCTGCCCAGCTTTGGAAATCTAATGATTGTACAACACAAAGTGGTGTGGCAATTTGCCATAAAACAGTGTAAGATGTATATTTGGAAGACATCTGACTTCTTTTGCATTTATGAGCATATGCCTTAAGCTTTTCTGCTTTCAAAGCCATGGGGTTATGTTAGTAAGCACCAGTACTGTTTATCATGAATGCCTTATCACTTTGATTCTGCATCCTAAACAAAATCAATATTACTTTTCCATTCAAGGAACCAGTGATTTTTAAGATACACAATTTGCATAATTCCTTGTAGAGTTCAGCTTTGGCACAATGAGTAATCATTTCAAATCTAATTTCCCTTGCATTATTAAGCCCATACCACAGCCATGTATATGTGTATGTTTGTGCATTGAAAAGAAATTGATTTTACATTCTTCCAAATCCTAAAATATTTTTACTGCTTGTCATTTTACTGACAATTCATGGACTAGCTCTAAAATAGTTACCTGTGTTTACAGTCCCAGTGTCTTCCTATTTTCTTAACACTACAAACAAGATTGTATACATGAAAAATGGGTTTTCTGTTCTTTGAACACAGACCATTACTTGTTTGTAAAAGATAATGGAAAATACTCAACAGAACAACAGACCACAATGCACAGAGAAAGTTTCTTATGGCTTCTGACTCTGCTCAATTTTTTCAATCTCACAGAAGGCTGGAGTACAAATTTGCAATCCAGTTTGATCATGGGATAACACAGAGCTGCGGGGGATATAACAGAGGGATCTGTTATATCTATATGTATAGCTGCAGGGATCATGGGATAACACAGAGCTGCTAAGTGGTCTTCCTTTTGTTCCAAAAGCCCATCTTTGTGTTCTTAACCACTTGTTGACTTCCCATATATGCCCAGCACCTGGAGCTGAACATGGGTTTGGCTCACCCAACAATCCAAGCTCAATTCTAGTTCAGGCTGAAAGTCTTTTACCTCCTGCATTCACCACCTGATGAGCTCACTGTGCCTTTGATGACTCCTAAACATGCTGTGTGACATAAAGGTCGGTGTTTCTTACACTAAAACTGAAGCACTTAGATAACCTGTGTATTGGTAACAGCTTCTGATCTGTCCCCTGTTACAGATTTCAGACAAGCTGAAATTAGTTCCTCTCAGTAGAGGTGGAGCTGCTTCCACACCTCCAGGGAACTTACATGAAGTCAATTGGATCTGCCCCAGTATTTGAGAAATACCCATGGAAAATGGGAAATAGGGTTTAGTAAACATAGGTTGCTTAAGTTAACTGCTGTCTGTTAGGCAAAAATTTATTAATGAAGTAGTATCTCAGGATTCTGTACTATAAACACCTCTCTTGATGAAAGGAGAACCTTCTGTGGGCACAGGAAGTTTCAATGATATTTAGGGCTATTGTCACATAAATTTCTAGGCTGAGCCATGTCAAAGGAGGATCAGTGGACACGACAGACAGGATTAAAAAAACTGTCATATCTTTAGTTCTCCGGGATTTTTACAAGACACACTGCAGCTAGTGAAGACACTTACCTGCAGATTTTCCACTTGCTCGGAATGCTGATTTCCTGGAGGAGGATGATAATCTTCAAGATGTCTATGAAGTCCTTTAAGGGAATTCAGCTCATTTTTAATAGTGTGTATTTCTCTTCTCATGTTTTCCTCCTGTAATAATTGCAAGTACACAGAGCACACAAACACTTTACTGCATGTTCAAATGGGTAAACCAGCATTTTTCAAAGGTATGAACAGCTTAGCAAATGAAACGCCATCCTTAAAAGAAAGTATGCTAAGGAATTTCTTTGTACAAAGTAATTGAGCTCTTCCATTCAACCAAAATTTTAACCACATTACCATTACAGATTATAGCTTTTATTATCTGGTTTGGGATTTTTTTTTTCACCATTTACTTGTAGTAGCAATACTCCAAAAAAGCGGTATTTGTATTTGTAGCTTTCTTCCTTTTATAATATTCAATATTCATTCTCTACCTACCTTGTCAAGATAAATATAATATTCAATATTCATTCTCTACCTACCTTGTCAAGAAAGCACAACAGCAAATAATTTACACTACTGTAAAGAGCCTCAAGTATCCAATCCTCCTTCAGAAAATAGGTAACAATTAAATTTCTGCATTTAGAACTAACTGAATGGTCCAAACTACAACTTGTAAAAAGAATCAAAGGGCAATTTTACAGCAATACTTTCACTTAATTTACAGAGATTTCTGGACCAGTGTTAACTTTATCCTTGATTGTTTACTTTAGGAGACAAAACTTCTAGTTAGCCATAGCAGAAATATGAAAAGGAATAACAATTGTCTTCTACAGACAGATGCAAATGTTCCTGAGAAATAAGCAGGGCAAATTCCCATATCTATAGAGGAAATTATGGTATAAAATTCTCCAAGGGATCAGGGAAATCAAATCTTCTCAGGGAACTGAGCATCAGAACAGTTCAGCTATTTTGTGGTCTCATGGTTGCAGTCATCCCTATAGTGGCTGCGCTCAACTCAAAGGAGTGAGCCTTAGACAACAGAATTACAAGGACAACTTTGCATTATTTCCCCACAGTTCCCCTGGAAATCTATCTACCAAAATCAAAACCTTTCTGGCAGCAAGTGCCAAGCACATAGAAATAAAAAAGACAGACTATTAAACAAATGCTGCTGAGTCTGGTTTCCACACATTAAGCAGATCTTGTCTTATTGAAGGGGTATTAATCTTTCCTACATCTAAACATGCATTTATTATTGCAGACAATTTTTACAGCTACAATATTTTGCTAATTGTTTAGGATTAAATAATTACTGAGGTATTCTATAAAAGTAATGAGGTAATAGAAAGAATGTCAAATATAGAAGACAAACTATTGTTTAGGTGTCCACAGAGGTGAATTCACTAGGGGGACATAGCAGACACACACCTTTTCTTATCCCCTTTCACCCTCAGTCCACACTGAAGAATTCCTTTCAAACCAGAACTGCAGGAAGAGCACTGACCTTTTAGAGCACAGAAGTCAACCTAAATCTACCTTGAAAAAATATTCATTTCTAGAAGTATCTGTATTACTGGAGAAGAAATGAGTTGTTTTTATTGCATTATTTCTGCGATATTTCCTTGGCTTTTAGAGATTACCTGAAATGCTTGACAACTATTCCAAAAAACTCTTCATACTAAAGCATTTAATTTAATAAACCTACCTCATTTTTCCAAGTTCTTAGTGCCTTCTCGTGCTCATTCTGAAGATTAAGGAACTTTTCTTCATTTTCCTTTGCCTTCTCCCTTTGCAGCTCATTATCTCTTTCAAGGGCCTGCAATAAAATTAATTATCCAAAAAATAATCAATACCACATTAATGAATTTTGATGTGTTTTATGTTGCTTGGACCTTTGCTTCTAACATGCTGCAAGTGCCATACAGATCAGTGATAATGTGCTATCTCAACAATAATTTTCATAAATTAACAGAAAGGTGCTTATACTTTAGCTAACAGAAACAGGGGGAGGTTATGAAAAAAGAAATGGCTATAAAAGGGTATAAAAACACTTGCCATTATTCAGTTTCACTGCATAAGTTTTAATGTGCTGAAAAAGTAATATAAAGTCCAGAGATGAGAGATATGAAATGTAGCATAATCCAGAGCCACTGTACTTAAAGAAAAAACTACTGTATACTGCCAGGGAAAAAAAATATTTTTATAATCAGTTTTTCTGTCCTAAATTGTTTATTAACCTCTCTTATAAACTATACAATCTTTACATTCTAAAACATATCTACTGCAACATGAAGGACATATCTTATTATACTTTAATTTATTTTTATTTGGTCCCTGAAAGAGGAGTGCATTGAAATAACAATAATATTAAGTTTTATAACACCGTAACTGTACTTGCAACAGTTTTGGGCTAACTCTTTCAGCTTTCCTGTGCTAAATTAAAGGAGTCTTGTGTAAATCAGCAGCAACTTCACACACGTACCAGGTATTCTTGGAATTTTTATCCTATCATATTTTTATAGCAAACAATATGGAAGATAAGAGTCACTGCATTCCATTACCTGCTATATAGATGACACAAATATATTTGACAATGTAAGCACAACTGGAATGCATGAGCTGTATTACCAGCTACATATTTATGATTCTGCTGAGCTTCTTTGAAAGTCCACTTGAAAAATGTTATGGGGGCAATACTCCAAACCAAGTCTTTTTTACTAAATCTTTTAATCAAAAATGAGTCCACTTGTTGATTCACTTAGCTCCAATTTAAAAATGTCTATGTTAATTTAGCTACACTACTAAAAATTATATTTTACAGCTACTAACAGAAGGAAAATTCAAACCACCCTGGACTTTTGTACACATGGGAAAAGTTGTGCATAAGAATATAATGGATCTTCTTTGACAGATTATGTATTTCCAAAAATGGGTCAATTCAGCCATACACTGTCTGAATAATCCCACCCTGATGTAGACTCTTTCATCCAGCTGTATAAATCAGGAATCCAAGACCACCTCTCTTTGATGAAGCTGCTCTTAACTCCAAGGATGCTTTCACTTGCACCTGAAATGCAACCTCCTTGGTGATGGATGATTATAGTTATTCACAGCACAACTCTTAGGGCAAATCTCAGAAGCAGCAGATGTATGGAACTGATCACATGTTAAAGCCAGTTGTACAGACAGGAACACCTGAATTCCTTGCATTCTCAAGTATTCTGTCATCTGTTTAAGAATATAATTTTTTAAGTAATATATTCAGCTCCCTATTAAAAAAAAAAAAGGCAAAAATGCAAAATAAGAAGCTAACATTGTCTCATTCCTTGGAATATCATGGTAATTGTATCAAACTGAAAAAAAGGGTCTATTTACACCACTTTAAGTAATGAAGGTTGAACCAAGAGCCTCATACTGGTTACCCATGCCTTGTAACAGCCATTTCATCTGAAGTATTTATGCCTGAAGTCACCTTTGAGGACTGCACTGAAGCTTTGATGACCAGCAGTGGTTTGTGCTGTAGTTAGAAAAATTGAAAACAGTAATACCTTCCCAATGTCTAATACAAACAGACCCAAATCAGAGCAGGCTGCCATCAGAATTAGCATAATTGCAACCAGAAATCAATTTTTGGCATGCACAGGCTGCAAAACAGAGACATGTCCTCCATCCATACCTTAATAAGAAGGAAAACAAGCCATACTTGTAGACATTTATGTGCAGTCTTCAAAGAGAAGATTCAGAGATACCATTTACTGTTTTAGCTGGAGCTTTAAGGCATACTATAAACTTCATCTGAGAGGGGAAACAATAGCTCAGAAATGCTATCAGAAAAAGGCACTTTAAAATAGACTTGCTATTCAATAGTCCTGACACAAAGGACTAAAGGGTTCCTGTATTATGAAAGTCATCACCAGTAGGGTTATATACATTAATTATCTCCAGCCTCTGTTTTAATCTCCAAAGAAATTCCAATTATCTTAAAAATAAAAAGCACATTACCTTCTTACTTTTAACAAAAACCAGGACTGTATCGATAGCAAGTAATCCAGCTGTTTCACTGGACCTAATATTCAAATAACAGAAGCTACAGAACATCATGCTACTTTAGGCAATTCTACAGCCTAATTCAGTTAATCTTTGTAAAAATGTTGCAGATGCTTTAATTCCTAGGGAGGTTTTAGCTACTTTCTTACAGAGAACATAGCTCACCTTCGGCCGTACTTGCTTCATCAAATACAAAAGTCCTGTGTTTATATTGTGGCAGAAAGCAAACTACTTACACAGGTTAAGAGTAAAGTGAATGCTTTCAAATTAGCATAGAAGCATTTATTTAGAAACAAAAGTATACATTCACACTGGAAGTTCAATTTGAAATTAACTGAACTCCTAGTTCAAAACCTTGGCTTCAAAGAGTGGAACAGTTGTGGTTATGTCTGGGCAAACAGTAGCTAAAAATTTTTAACAGTCCAGACAGTGATTGTACCTGAACTCTGCATGGTAACTCTGATGAGAATGGATATGACCTTAATCTTCAGTGCACTGACCGCTATTGAAATATGGAATCTGAACTGTTCTGAGCTGCTTTTACATGCTGAAAGAGTGTCCTAGAGTGACTTTATGATGCTTGAAGCCCCAGTCATCTGTTCTGTTTATGCTGAATATTAAGTTCTACACCTTCAAGACTGGTTCTGAGAGCGAAGGGGGAGAGAAGCAGCATGCAGGTTGCCTGCAGAAACTGCACTTGCTCCCCTGCATCCTTCTCACCCACTTGGATCCCTCGTTACTGAGGATTTCAGACTTTCTGTGCTGGCAGGCACTGAGCCCCAAGAGAACACTGCAATGACCTGAGGCCGTGGAGAAGGCTTCCAAAATGGAATGACAGAACTGGGATTGTGGGTGTGGAGTTTGAATAGAAGTGTGTGATATCACAGGGTGGAAAACTTAGAGTTTAAGGGTTTAGAATATAGTAATATATATAAAGCAAGATAGAAGTTTTAGGGTGGGTGGTCCTTCTTCACCTTCTTCTCCATGGGTTTGGGTGGTTTTGTGTAATTTGATAAAAAAGTCCACATTGCAGGGCATGGGTGGTTGGTTCTTGGGTTAAAAGTAAAAATAATTTGGGTGTAATTTCTTAACTGGACAGTTCATCCTTAAAAGGCCTTGTAGAGAGAGAGATACAGCTCCATTTTTAGTTTGCTAGAGAGAAGTGCTGTAAAACTCACAGTTCGTGAGACTGTAGAATAAGAACCAATAAACATCTGAGTCCCAACAAGAAATACCTTCTCACACATTTAATCCTAACCTTGGCAGGAAAAGCAAGTGAAGAATCCACACCCACTGTGTTGCCTGCAGCATGGACAGCAGAAGAGAACTCTCCTTTGCTTTTAATTAGTTGGTTTGCTTTAGTTATCTGAGGCCAGAAGTTCTTAGGAACTGTTCAGCTATTGTTCAGTCCAGTACCACCAGGTCTATTGTCTGGGGCACCCCAAGCTACACCCCGAGCCCAGAGAGACTGAGAAAAAACTGAAGACACACCCACAAAAAGGACCCTGAACTTCAGAAAGACTTTCTGAATTTGCCAAATCTTCAGAACATTGAGAAGTTTTACTGTTTAATATTATTCATTTTTTTCATGTTTGTGAATACCTTGCTTGTTAAATAAATAATTTTTTTCCACTTTTCTCACAGGAAATTTATGTCTCCTGAACTGGTGGGAGGAGAGGCCACTTGAAGTTGCTTCTTAAGGGACCACTTCAAAAGTTTCCTCCTGAAATTTGCCCTAAGCTAAGACAAAGGGGAACTGAGGAGTGCTGCAACTCCACACTCTCCAGCATGACTACTTCCCACTTCTAGCATAAATATGATGCCAGAAAACACAGCAAGAAAGGGCTAAAGGTAATGCTCTTTCTTAGGCCCTCTGCTTTAATGTACTATTAAACTGAGGAGAAGGTCCAGCTATGAACGAAGATCTGAAATCTGAAATGTCGCCCAGAAATGTGTACCTATATGAAAATTACAAGAAACAGAAGTCATAAAATAATTTGATTTCAGTATTTGAAAGCAACCTTGTTCTGGTTTTGCCCTTTAGAAATAGCTGCTGAGAATGGCAACCATGATTTACTTTAGGGAGAGAAGAGGGAAAGCACAGCCTGTGCTTCAAGGCTCGTGCTGACAGTTAAGGAGCTGAGGGAGCAATGGAAGTGAGGTCAAAAGTTCTGAAAGGCACACGGATGTCTTTAACAGCCCTGGACTTAGAAAATACATAACAGATAGTAACAGCTTGTCTAATTGAGAAAAATCTGACCTGATAGTCTTCTTTCAGTGCTTTTAATTCACTTTCCATTCTAACATTCGTTTGGGTTATTCGCTGAAGCAGCTCCTGCACACACTGTAGAGAGCTGAGAATTTCCTTATTAATACAAACAGAATAGAATATATTGAGCAAGATTTTGTTTCTGAAGTTTAAACATTACATAATTTATATCTTTTATATTAATTTTTTTTAATTGTCAGTGTTTACAAAATCATGTCTGCAAAAAAGCTACTCCAACCTCAACATTGGGGAAAACCTGTAGGGAGAAATCAGAACAACGCCCATTTTTCTGACCTTTTACCTTGGAGAAGTTAACATTATTATAAACTATTATAATATTCTTTTTCAGAAAATTTTCCTATTGTTAAAATAAAATCGACCCAATCTTTATACATCAGTGCAAATCTGGATAAAATATATCAAATATATCAAAATATACCAATCCCACTGTGATTTCTATTCAGGACAAACAGAATAACTATCTTACCATATCACAGGTCTGAAAAACATGGAAAATCCAAAAGAAATTATTCCATAAATGGATCACCCTAACATGAAATTATTCTGTGTCTTCTGAATTAAATCCTAATAGATGTGAAGCACCACCCATTAGCTTTTCATCATATGGTGCAGCTATATCACATCTTACTGTCAGGGTCTGAACTTTTGTGGTACCTTCCTCAAGACTGTACTGTTACTTCATGAAGGGGAAATTGTACAAAAAACAAAGGCACCCAAAGTGAGCTGATTTGAGTTGATGAAGGTGCTGTGAGTGCTGCCATGAAGTGTGTTGCAGTCTGCTGGAAACTGAGCCAATTTTTTTGAACACTACAAAACACATTTCCAAGGTTTGAAAGACAGAGTGAATGACCCAGACAAGCCAATCATCACCCCCTCAAGGCCACTTACAGAGTTACTAAAAGAAGACACAGAAAAAACCCGAGTTTCAGGTAGAAAGGAATCTTAGATGTGCTCAGTTGCTTCAAAATACATTGAGAGGTGTACATATTATTAAAACAAGTACTTTGACGTACTTGCAAAGTGTTTTCAAATTATTCTAGTTTTGGTTCTACTGGATAAAAAGATACAGCTATCTAATAAAAATAAAACCAGTATTTTAGTGTACTCTCAATTTCTTTTCATGCATGTATAAATAGTATTTTTTTCACTGAAGGTTAATTTATTTTTAGTTCGATTTTACATCCAGAAGACTGAACTGCAGAGGTGGGGAATTGCTTGGCCATTGTCATCCAAGAGGTCAGTAGAAGAGCTGGCCACATCCTTTAAATCTAGGACAGTTTTCTCTCAAATAGGCCTGCTTTTCTCACAGAGTTTAGTACAAATCAGCTGTACTTTAGATGGTATTTCTAGCCTAAGTCCAAGAACCACTGAAGCCAACATTTCAGTTAATCAAGGTGAATTATGAGTGCTCCACAACACAGAAATCCATGTCTTCAAACCCAAACACTTGGAGGAAACATGAAGCTCATCTCTACATTAGAGCCCTCTCCAGAATACACCAAACCCTTCCATAAGTTCAAACTAACCTACCAAACAAACCCTAGCAATTCACACAGAACAGGAGAGAGATGCAAACCAGAATCCTTCTCTTAGATAACACAGCAAATATGCTCCACAAATTATGCTCCATTCATCTCCACAGAAATCCTTTTAGTGCACTCAGGGCTGGGAGAGTAATGAGGCCTGAGTACATCTCTCATTTTTATCCATGTTTTTATTGGCAAGTATTTTTTAAAAGTAAGCTCAAAATGCAAGCAGGCTTTTATAAATTGGAAGAGTGCTGCTGGATGAGTGCTCTATGGGCATGCCAGCAAGATACTGCTTTTGTCCCTCCCTGGCACCAAGAATGATACACTTCTCTGACCTGTTTCCTTTACTGAACTGCAGAGTGAAAGTTCTGCAATTGTTCAAGAAAATGAAAAAAACCAACCACCCTTTTCACACTTCATGTTCTGTAAAGCAGTGCCTTATGTTGTGATTAAGGTGAACAAAAATTTCTTTTGCTACATTTGATAATTGACTCCACAGCCTTTTTTTATAAAGGATTTTTTCTGGAATATACCTGAGTTAGCAAGAGAAGACAGTCCTAACTCTGTTCAGGGATATAAACGTGTTGCTTAATAGTCTAAATGTTTATGCTCTGTATGAATGGAACATCATTTCCTTCGTGCACCATTGACATGATTCCCATTTTACCTGGTTTCAATACCAGCAATGTTAGAATAAACTGCTGGCAACCAGAAAGCAGAACAGCATTTTATGCTAGCCTTACTGCTTATTTATACTGAACCCACATGTAGACAAGTGTTTCATGGGAATACCAAATTTCCCCCGTCTGTATTCAAAGACAAAATGTAAGACTTGGAATAAAGTGTCAAACAATGGACTTTGTTCTGGTAATACCTTTTCTAAAAACTTAGCAGTAAGATACCACTTAGGACAGTATTAAAATATTTCTGAAGTGTAAACAAGTGAAATTAACTAGTTTTTGTAGCTTAGTACAGTAAGAAACCTATGAAATATAGCACCTACATTCTTTAGTGATTTTTAAATAGTGAAGCTGTATTAACAACTCACCAGCTTTTCTTCTTTAATGTGAGTGTTTTCTTCTTGAACTTTTTTACTGACTGCTGTCTCCTTAAAAAAAGAAAAGAACATGAAGAACAGTAAAAGGCATTTAAAATCACTATTTTCTTTAACAATATAGTATGAATGTGATATAGTGAATCATCATGAGGTTATTTAAAGAAACTGAATTATTTTTTTAATGTCACCTTACCCATTTTTTTACTATGAAATTATACTGATATTCAATAGCACAATTATTTTCCTAGGAAAGGTTTATAGTGGAAACAGATTAATTATAATGTATATGCAATATAGTAGAAAGGAATCACTAATCTGTATCCATCAGAGATCATTGCCAGGAGGTTTGCTGAATGAAGAACAGAAAATATTCACCAAAACTTGAATTTGTTTAAAATCCAAAATACCATTCTGATTTTCTGTTGCAGTTCTTGAAACTGTTTTTCCTTCACTGCAAGATTGATGTTTTCTTCTCCCACCCTGTACTGAGAGGTGACCTTGGACCTTATCAAGTCTGTAGTTACTTTCTTCAGTTCCTTAACACAGGAAACACATATAAATAGTTCATCCAGTATAGGCATTGCAATTCAAAACAGAGACAAATCTTTTAAACTATCCTGGTTATGCTCTACTTTGAAATAATGTATGGAAACAACAGAATAAATTACAGGTACTGAAATGTGTAAAACTGACTTACTAAATTCCAAACTTTTCACACGTGACTAAAAGTTTATTTTCACAGGTAAAATGTGTTTCATCTCTTTGAAGTATTTACTTCATCATTTTATTATTTTCTCTTCCAAGAGGTATATTAGAAGTGGACATTGAGTTGGTACTGGCAAAATATTCTTTACCCATGTATACAATAGGAATTACTATTGTAACTACAGTGTACATTCTTGGGAATGAGGAGGAAAAAAGCAGAGAACAGTGATTATCTGGTAAAAACAGGAACTGGCTATAAATTTGGAGGATCTTTGCTCTTCCTGAAACATTAATTACTTAATCTCAAGAGAATGCTAAATTAATTTTATATTAGAAGGTTCTACAACATGGTGCCTTTGATTTTATAGTCTTTATCCTCTTTTAAATATCCTGCAGCTTTTTTTTACCTTTTTTTTTTTTTTTTTTTTTTTTTTTTTTTTTTTAACCATTTTTTTTGAA